>NW_012283722.1:0-2066 GCF_000151885.1 Dipodomys ordii
CTAGGATATGGAAACAACCCAGATGCCCCACGACAGATGAATGGATCCAAAAATTGTGGTATCTATACACAATGGAATATTATGCAGCCATTAGAAATGACAAAATAATGGCATTTGCAGGGAAATGGATGGATCTAGAAGGAATCATGTTGAGTGAGGTAAGCCAAGAGCGAAGAGACAAACGGTACATGGTCTCCCTGATAAGTGGATGATAAATCCAAAATGTTAGGTGATACGACAAAACTAACAGGACTTAAGAAACAAAGAACTCCTGCTCATCTGGTTGAACCACTACTAAATATCCCCATGCTGCTGATCACATGTATAGTGTATAACATGTGAACACTGTTATATATTACAGACTGTGATAGACAATTTGCTCCAGGAAAGTTAGAATGAACTTGTGACTTCGAAATTATGTAATTACTTAATCACAATAAAAAAAAAGAACTTCAGGGAAGGGAGAGAGGGAGGGGATGGTAGGGGGAAAACAATGGAGGGGCTAACAATGTTCAAGAGGAAGTGTACTCATTACCTCACTCATGTAATTGTAACCCTCTGTATAGTATCTTTACAATAAAAAAAAACTGAAGAAAAGAAAAAAAAAGAATTAGGGTGCTTTCATCAGTATCACCATTCTTTCAGAAACACATCACAAACCACACAAAGTTCACATCTAATGATTTAGAGGGGTGGGTTTTATTGGGTAGATAAAGTCAGCCACGGGGATTGCACTGAAAGGTTAGGGATAGTATCCTAAGATCTTTTGCTCAAGGCTAGAGTTCTACCACTTTGAGCCACAGCTCATAGTTTCACAGATTTCCGGCCAGCACTGGGTTTTTTAACCCACCAGTGTCAGATCTCAGTTCCCAAGGATCTTGGATGATGGGGTGAATGATCCAGCAGCATCTGGTTGTGTGGAGCTGAGTTGCAGCAGTTTACCTCTAGCTAAGTCAGGTTAGATGGAAGCTGTCAGCACCAGACTCCTGGCTTGCTCTGTGATGAAGTATTTGCAGTCCTATTCTTATATAGTTGCAGTCAGAACATTCTATCTTTTTTTGGTGCCATTCCTGGGTCTTGAGTAACACAGTCCCTAAGCTTTTATGCTCAAAGCTCGTGCTCAGCTGATTGAGCAACAGCATGACTTCTGGATTTTTCTGTGCATGTGGCAGTGAGGAATCGAATCCAGGGCTTTATATGTATTAGGTGAGCACTCTAATACTGAGCCCCAGTAGTGACAAGTGAATAAACAGATAAATGTGTAGATTTGTAGATAGATAGAAAGATAGATAGATAGATAGATAGACAGACAGACAGATGTAGATGCATGAAACAAGAGAGAGATGTCTGTATACTTTGAAAATGCATATATGATATTACTACCAAGTATTGGCAATTACATTATGCCTTCCCTTTTTAAGTATCATGATTGCATACATAATAAAGTATTAATTGAAAATTAGTCATGGTAGTATAAAGGTTGTGTAAAATTTTATAATATAATCAAACACTAACTACTTATTTAGTTGTTACTTTTATAACATTCTATTTGTATGGATGTACTTGAGAATGGGTTTCTTAGAATCTCTGACATTCATTATTGGCAATCCCAGGATTCGACCTCCACACCTAAGTTGCCAGTTTCGGCTATGGCTTCCTTAATAGTCCGCCAAACATCAGCAATGCAAGAACATGTACTCTTTCTTTGCCTTGTCATTTACATCCAGGATGGTCACAATACAAAGGAAAAAATATAAAACCATCTTCTTGAACTTCTCAGTTTGTTTTATGCTTCTCCTTTTTTGCCAGCCCCAAGGTTTGAACTCTCCTAGGATCCAAGGGTTGGCTGTGGCAGAGGTGCCAAGACTTGAGAGCAAGCCCTGTGCTTGGCTAATAATAATAATAATACCCTGGTTTGGAATTTACACTATTTTTCTGGAAGCCTTGTATTTGAACTCAGGGTCTGGATAATTTTGTGGCACTGTGGATGAAGGGGAAAGGCTCATCATCCTTGAAGATAAGAAATTCAGAACAGTTCACTGGGCCTGAAATGAAGCCCCAGCACT
>NW_012283723.1:0-1676 GCF_000151885.1 Dipodomys ordii
GTTTACCTCTAGCTAAGTCAGATTAGATGGCAGCTGTCAGCACCAGACTCCTGGCTTGCTCTGTGATGAAGTATTTGCAGTCCTATCCTGATATAGTTGCAGTCAAAACATTCTATCTTTTTTCATGCCATTCCTGGGTCTTGAGTAAGAGTCTAGACACAGTCCCTAAGCTTTTATGCTCAAAGCTAGTGCTCAGCTGGTTGAGCAACAGCATGACTTCTGGATTTTTCTGTGCATGTGGCAGTGAGGAATCAAACCCAGGGCTTTATACGTATTAGGCAAGCACTCTAATACTGAGTCCCAGTAGTGACAAGTGTATAAACAGTTAAATGTGTAGATTGGTAGATAGATAGATAGATAGATAGATAGATAGATAGATAGATAGACAGACAGACAGACAGACAGATAGATGTAGATGCATGAAACAAGAGAGAGATGTCTGTATACTATGAAAATGCATATATGATATTACTACCGATTATTGGCAATTAAATTATGCCTTCCCTTTTTAAGTATCATGATTGCATACATAATGAAGTATTAATTGAAAATTAGTCATGGTAGTATAAATGTTGTGTATGATTTTATAATATAATAAAACACTAACTACTTCTTTACTTGTTATTTTTTAACATTCCATTTGTATGTATGTACTTGAGAATGGGTTTCTTAGAATCTCTGCCATTCATTAGTGGCAATCCCAGGATTCGACATCAACTCCTAGGTTGCCAATTTCGGCTATGGCTTCCTTAATAGTCCACCAAACATCAGCAATGCAAAGTCATCCACTCTTTCTTTGCCTTACATCCAGGATGGTCATAATACAAAGGAAAAAAAAGTAAAACCATCTTCTTGAACTTCTCAGTTTTGTGCTTCTCCTTTTGTTTTGCCAGCCCCAAGATTTGAACTCAGGTCCTAGGATCCAAGGATTGCCTGTGGCAGAGGTGCCAAGACCTGAGAGCAAGCCCTGTGCTTGGCTAATAATAATAATAATAATGTCCTGGTTTGGAATTTGCACTATTTTTCTGGCAGGCCTTGTATTTGAACTCAGGGTCTGGATAACTTTGTGACACTGTGGATGAAGGGAAAAGGCTCACCATCCTTGAAGACAAGAAATTCAGACCAATTCCCAGGGCCTGAAATTAAGCCCCAGCACTTGAAAAAGTAATATTAATATATGAGATATATTTACATACATGGGCTTAGTTCATATGATGTTTATTACCATTATTTATATAATATTATTACAGATATAACAGTTCTTTTATTACATCATACCACATATGATATACTTGCATATGGATTATACATCATACTGTGACCCAGGACTTTCACAGAAAAGGAAAAAAATGTGTCAAAATTGGCTTCTTACTCCTCGAATAAATTTTTGGACACGCTAGGATTTCAACTTATGGCCTACAATGGCCAATCCATAAATGGGGTCACAGTCTTAGCACACCAGCCTCTAGCAAACTGAGCTGCCAGAAAGTTCTGAGGACCTGTGATCAAGCCACAGAAGTACCAAATACAGATAGATAGATAGATAGATAGATAGATAGATAGATAGATATAGATAGATAAATAGATAGATAGAATTGATAGATAGAATAGATAGATAGATAGACGTATATATATATATATATATATATATATATATATATATATGCAGGGAGAGT
>NW_012283724.1:0-2369 GCF_000151885.1 Dipodomys ordii
TCTTATATGCATCACTGGCCTGAGTAAGTGCTCCCCAGTGAGAGATTGAGTCGTTCTTGCTTCAGTAGATTTACTGAAATGTGAAGCCGGTGACTGAATGCTGGGCCTATCCCTTATTTTTGTGCCCTTGGTGGGCGCTTCATTCACTCGTGACATTGATCCGCTTCCAGCTTTATGCTTGAGAATGGTATGTCTCTCGACTTTTCTCCTAGCTTTGAAAGTGGCATGACTGGGATTCGAACTGGGTGATTATTTTGCTGTGATGGAGGGAGGCTTCCTCGGGGCCCGAATTCAAGGAATGGGATTTGGCTTCGAGGTTCGTTTGCTCAGCGCTTTTTTCCGACCAGTTGAGTATTTGTACTCCTGGTCTGGGTTTTTATGTGGCACTGTGGAGGATGGGAATCTGACCATGCTTGAAGACAAGAAAGTCAGGCCTGTTCCCTAGGCCTGAATTCAAGACTCAAGACTGAAAAACATACTCCTTATATCCATTTTAAAGACAGAATTTATATTTACATACAGATATTCAGTCCATATTGTGTTTGGTATGGTTATTCATTTTATGTCTTGTTTTATTCATTTATTTACCAATTATTTTATTTATTTGGATGACACCGCTACCATTTATTACATTGTTTACATTCTATCACATAGCATCTAGATTTGTAGATATGTTCTCCACCATATCTGACACCCAGGACTCTCCCAGAAAAAGAAATCATGTGTCTTACTCCAAGATTAAATTTTTGGCAGTGCTAGGATCTGAACTCAGGGCCTAGCAGGCCCAATTCATGAATGGATGATGGTGAGCATGGCAGCCTCTAGCCAATGAAGCTGTCAGGTGGTTCCCAGGTGCTGAGATCCAGCCCCTGGTTTGGCCAAAACAGTGATACATGGATAGGCAGATGGTGCTATACAAATAAATTTATATTGGTAAAGAGCACTAGAGCTGTCTATCTATGATTGAATGACACCTAGTATGTTCCTATCAACTCTTAGGCATGTATTATACCACCATTGAAGGAATATTATTCTTTTCATGCTTTATAAACTATTAATTAGGATCAATCAAATTCCTAGGATTATTGCATCCAATTTTAGACTAGACCGAAGCATGAACTACTCTTTCAATTGGTATTCCTATGCATAGGAACGAGTATCTTGTGATCTCCTGCCATTGTAGGTGTCAGGACTGGGATTTGAACCCAGGGTCTATGTTGACAGGTAGGCCTATGGCTTCCCTGATAGCCCACCAGCCTCAGCAATGGCAGGTCAGGTCCACTTTGCAACTGTGTCATTCAGACCCAGGATAGTCACTGTGCAAAGAAAAAAATGTAAAACCCCCAGCCCTCTGCAGCTCACCACTTTTTTTCTATGCTACTTTTTTTTTCTTCCTGCAAGCCCTGTGGGTCTAGGATCCCAGGATCAGCTATGGGTCCAGAGGCTACACTCCAGCCTAGAGTGATCGAAGCTGAGGCAGAGTTACCACGACCTGAGTTCAAGCCTCCTGTTGGCAAAATATAGAATAAATTAAAAATTAATTATTTAACTAAATTAAAAAAGAAAGAAAGCTCCCTGGCTTGGATTTCTGCCAGTTTTGTTTCCTAGCCTGTGATTTGAACTCAGGTCTCAGTAACTCTGTAGCAGTGTGCACGAAAGGGCAGAGTTGCCACTTCTTGAATTCAAACCCGGTGCAAAGCCAAAAATAAAAATTAAGTCACTGAGCTCGGCAGGGGGAGTAGATGTGGAGATGGGAGGGGGGGATGGTAGGTGGAACACAGGGGAGGAGGCTAAAATCCTCAATCGGAGTATACCCTTTTGCTTGTCCAGTCTCCTATAACCTCTCAACTCCCATTTTTCTTCCCTGACCACTCAAATTCATGCCCACTCATTGCCTATGGCCTGCATTATTTTCCTCCTGAATCTGTCATTCTATTCCATCCCCCTGTGAATTTAACGGTGGCTGCTTCACCTCTGTGCATCCTGCCCTTCCTGTAAGCTCCCGAGTCAGTGGCTGTGGGTGTGGCACCTGGATTTCCGGCTGGGTTGGGATTTATACTTACTATCTTCATTGGTCTATTGCACTGTGGATTTGTTACAGATGGCAGAACCATTGAGAACCCTAAATGCATCTGGAACTTGACGCTGCTGGAACACGAGTACTAAGAGATCCATATATCTGATGATATCTGTGTGTTCCTAGGCAAGTTACCTAACATCTCTGGGCTTTATCTTCTGTATAACTAAAGTTAGGAATATCTCTACTGCTGGGTTGTCACTGAATTAAAGTGGTATTTTACACAGAGCCGCCATGTTTAGGAATTCGCTGCCATACTATCATCAACAAGCTTGTTCAATGATGCAAGTCC
>NW_012283725.1:0-3181 GCF_000151885.1 Dipodomys ordii
CGAATAATTTTTGGACATGCTGGGATTTCAACTTATGGCATACAATGGCCAATCCATAAATGGGGTCACAGTCTTAGCACACCAGCCTCTAGCAAACTGAGCTGCCAGAAAGTTCTGAGGACCTGTAATCAAGCCACAGGAGTACACAATATAGATAGATAGATAGGTAGGTAGGTAGGTAGATAGATAGATAGATAGAATAGAGGTGTAGATATATATAAATGCAGAGAGAGGGAATGTGAGGATATTAAATTATATATATAATAACCAATTATTAGTTATCAAATTATGCCTCCATTTAATGAAGTATCACATTTGAATACTTATAAAAGCATTAATTAAAAATTAGTCAATATCCTTCCATTAGCAAAATCATACCATGGTGCTAGAATGGAACACATAAATCCAATAATTTTTATGTGGCATTCTAAAATAGGATCATGAATTAATTGCAAATTTATTTATTACTTTTATAACATTCCATTAGCATTCACATGAATAGGAATGAGTTTGTCAGGATCACCTTCAATTTGTGGGTGGCAATCTTGGCATTCGAACTCCAGGCTTGCGTAGTTTACTTATAAGGCAAACCATTGGAATGACAGCGTGAAGATTTCAGAATGTTATGATTACAAAAAAGAACAAGAAGAAAAGGAAACCAGGAGCCAGGGGCTCCTGCCTGTAATCCTAACTCGTCAGGAGGCTGAGATATAGAGAATGCCAATTTGAATTTAACCAGGACAGAAAAGTCCAAGACATTCTTATTTCTAAGAGATCACAGGAAAACATGAATTGGGCTGTGGCTTAAGGGCCAAGCATTACCTTTGAGCAAAGGATCTCAGGGACAGGGTCTAGGCTCATAGCACAAACCTGGAACTGTCCCTCCCCCCAAAAAAAGAGGCAATAACTCCATGTCTCTGTGTGTGGATGGATGATGGATGGATGATGGGCATTCAGCAGGTTGCCCATGCCCAGCCCTCTAACCTGGGCAAGCTGGGACAAGCCTTGAATTGTACTAAGTCTGAGCCTACAGCTAACTGAACAGCCATTACTAACTGAAGCCCGATGGGACACCTAGCAGCCAGCCACTGCCTCTAGGGAGACCACAGTAACTATACTGTAGGAGTTGTCAAAGTTTCTGGCTCCATATTCTCTATACCTCTGTAGAATGTGAGACTAGACCTCTGGGGCATGGTGGCTATCACTCATTTATCATTCCTCATTGCTGAGTCACAGGCTGGTCCCAAATCTTGGCAAAGATATGAAATAGTCAGCAATATCTATGCCAAAAGGGATATGCCAATCAATCTCACCCTCATAATTCCTGTTATACGTGAGACTTGGTCTGTGAATGTGGCTTAGTAGTAGTGTGCTTACCTGGCACGAACTAAGCCCTGGGTTTGATTGCTCAGTAGAACATAACAGAAAAAGCCAAAAGTGGCACAGTGGTTTAAGTGATAGAGTGCTAGCCTTGAGCAGAAGAAGCTCAGAAACATGCCCAGAACCTGAGTTCAAGCCCAAAGACTGGGAAAAAAAAGTGAGCCTGATGAGACATATTTTTCTGGGACTCAGAGGAAGATCAAGGTTATAGGTAAGAGGTAGGGTAGACGGCAGGTGCTGGTGGCTACCCCTGTAAGCTCAGATCTCAGGAGGCTGAGATCTGAGGATCCCAATTGCAAGCAGGAAAGTCTATATGAGAAACTTTTCTCCAATTAAGCATCCAAAAAGCCAGAAGTAGAGCTGTGTCCCAAGTAGTAGAGTGTTAGCATTGAGCACAAAAGCTCAGGGATAAGATAACATCCAGGCCATGAATTCAAACCCCAGGGCTGGCATGCACATGCCCACACACACACACACACACACACACACACACACACACACACACACCAAGATAGAGCATTTGCCAGTCAGCCTGCAAAAGTTCCATCTCTAGCAACTCAATATTAAAAAAAAAAGAGGGTGAAGGGAAGGAAAGACTTGCTCCATGAGGTGATATAACCAGTGTCAAAGTTCCACAGGAGTTCTAAGATGTGGATTCAGGACAGAGGGTCTCAGGCAGAGGGTCCAACATGGGCAAAGGTCCTGAGGTGTGGTGGAGAGCAGATGGTGTGGGTAGGATGAAGGTTCTGTGGCTTCAGACAAGTCTGGTTGGACATTCAAGGTTGGGTCACGGTTTGTACTTGAGTCACGGGTAGGGTACAAGGTCTGTTCCCAGAATGGGGCCCAGGGGGAAGATTAGCTTTCTTTTTACCAGGTACCCCAGCCATTTCCTGTGGCTGGAAGCTTATTTTTCACAGCTCTTGACCCTCAGACCTCCTTTGCGTGGAGGAGTCAAGGCAAACACAGGTTAGAAAGCTTGCTTAAGAAAAGCTTCTAGCCCAATGCCACCAGTGGCTCAACCCCTGTAAATCCTAGCTACTCAGGAGACTGAGATAGAGATTGTGGGTCAAGCCAGCTCAGGGGAAGAAAGTTAATGAGACTCTTCTTGCTAATTAACTACCAAAAGCCAGAAATGGAGCTGTGGCTCAAGTGGTAGAGTGCTAACCTTGAGGGAAAATGTTAAGAGACCAGAGCCCAGGCCCTGAGTTCAAGCCTGCGTACTGGCACGGATACAATAAAGAAAATCTTTCAGGAGCTCCTAGTCTATTGTGGTTAAAGGCCAGATCAGCTGGGCACCGGTGGCTCACACCTGTCCTTCTAGCTCCTCAGGATGCTGAGATGTAAGGACCACGGTTCAAAGCCAGTCCTATCTCAGCTTCCAAAGTGTTGGGACTATAAGCATGAGCCATCATGACCACCTAGAAATAACTGGTTTTTGATGCTGAGATTTGGAGTCATTTATTTCTTTCTTCAGGATCTTATGGTTTGGTCACATACACATTACTTCACTGTTTGTTCATCAGGTGATATCTTCAATTTGGATATAACCTGGTAAACAATAAACCAAAAAAGATTGAAGTTGTATATTTATTATTTGTTCATTCATTGATTAATAACTTATTCAATATTGAAGATCAAACTCAGGGCCTCATGTGTGCTAGTGAACACTATCTCTGAGTTATATCCTTAGCCCCAAGAAGTCACGTGCTTAAAGGTCATTTTAAACAAATGGAAGTAGATCTATATGTCATCTTAGGAGAAGAGTTTGGGGACATACTGAGTAAAAAAAAAATAGGTTGTG
>NW_012283726.1:0-6086 GCF_000151885.1 Dipodomys ordii
GTTTCACTTTGAAGAAATGTATATATATTTACCTATTGCTGCTCTGAAGAACATTATCATATATTCACTGTGACAATACCACCATATATTCACCATGACAATAATTTTCCTGCAGTGTAGAATTTTCCATTTCATAATCTGCCATCATTTATCTTTTTTTGCATTCTCCTTATAAGTATGAATGTTTTCCAGTTTATTATAATGTTTTGAAATTATTATATGATGGATTAAAATATTTGTAGAGTCTACTGAAATTATCTCATTTTCTTTGGTTTTGTAATGCTAAATCATTAAGAACAAGGCTTCCTGAAAGTTATGCTAGCAGACAATATCACTAAATTGAATTCTAATTATATCTTATTATTGTATTTTGATATAGGGTTTTACTGTTGCTGTTTTATGATACAGAATGTTATGAAGCTGGACTAAAACTTGCAACCCCACTGCCTCCAGTTTTATCACCAGGTTCTGGAGGCTCATAATTAGAACTCTAGCTAATCAGGAGGTTGAGACCTGAGATTTAGTTCAGACAGCCTAAGCAGGAAATTCTATGAGTCTCTCCTCCCCAGTTCACTACAGAAAACTTGCAGTGGAATTGTGGCACAATTGGTAGAGCACTACACTCAAAGCAAAGATGCTCAGGAATGACATATAGCCCCTGAGTTCAAGTCCTAAAACACACATATGCACAGACACACATTCACACACACACTCCCACACACATGTACACACAGATTCTCAGGCAATGTTGTATCTTAAATTAGTATCCGGAGATTAGACAACAGCCCACTTATTTGTGAAGGTTTTTTCTGATTATTTTGAATGAAGAGGATAGTTCAGGGGACACAGATGACAAGACTTTAGTGAGGAATATTTTATAAATTACTAGCTTATAAAAAGAACAGGATTATAGCTTTAATCTTTAAGTAGTACATTCCTTCAACTATAGTATTTTAAAATAATAATCATTGAATT
Source organism: Dipodomys ordii (assembly GCF_000151885.1). NCBI lineage: Eukaryota > Metazoa > Chordata > Mammalia > Rodentia > Heteromyidae > Dipodomys > Dipodomys ordii. The sequence continues at coordinate 976 of NW_012283726.1, forward strand.
ATGAGAAGAAAATGCAGCACCTCTTCCCTTCTTCCCCTCCCCTGTATCATAAAATATGAGCAAAGTATCAAGAATAGTCTTTTAAATTACAAGAATGAACACCCATAAAAATGTCTGAGTGTGTAAGATTTGTTTTTCAATACTTGTACGATTTCCCCACCTCTAAGTACTTGCCTTTTTTCCACATGACAGCACACAGGGGCTTCAAAAGCAAACAGAAAATTAGGAAACAAAAATCTAACAATGTCCTAGGAAGTAGATGTCAAAAATACAGGCAAGAAGCACATGGCAGGCTGAGAGGGCCTGAGAAGCAAAATGATTTGTGCAGGATGAGAGAAATAGTGACAAATAAGGCTGGATCTGACCTAGGAAGGGTTCCTTGAGGCTGAGATCATGCTGGTTTGTAGGCCTAGCTGAGGATGTTGGGATTTGATAATGTCCACATGTGTATAGAGTGATGTGGGAGGGGAGATTTCAGCCTCCAGTTGTCTTTGGAATGGTCTTATGTGAGCAAGCAGCTTAGATCATTGGGCTCTGAGAGATGATACTACTTCCCTCACAATGGAGCAGAACATGGAACTCTGAGAGACACGCAACTGTTAGCTACAGTCAGCTCAAGCCAGCTCAGGTGACCTGTAGCTCAGGAACAAGAAAGATGTTCCTGTGTTGTTTTCAAAGTTCAAGAGGCTGAGGTCTCAGGCATGAGTGGTGTGAGTGCCTTACTCCATGCTGCAGACATTGGATCAGTGCCAAACCACGAATCCAATGTCTCAGGCTTTTTTATAAGAAGAAACTAAGGGAATCACAAGGCAAATCAGTCCAGGTATAACTATGACAGGAAACCTATTTAATCTCATCTTACCCCAAAGTACAACTTTCTTCTTGTGTGCTTTGATATGTGTATACTGAGAAAATATTTACTGTGTACTTTTCAATCCACTCTGTTACTCATTTTGAAGTGTACTCCAGTTTCTATGTTTCAAAGATCCATTCTTTTTACCACCTCAGTGTGACAATGAGTCAGCCCAAACCCTTAATGTGCCTTATAACATATGGATCCTGGACTCAGGCTTGTTGGAAATGCAGGCAATGGACCTGTTCCTTGCCTATCAAAAAGGTGATCTCTTCTATGTTGGAAATTTCCTCCACCAATATAGAGAGTCGGGGACAATGGAGCAGTTGCTGGATATTCTGTTTAAAAAATGAGTGTTCCAGCCGGGCACTGGTGGCTCACGCCTGTAATCCTAGCTACTCAGGAGGCTGAGATCTGAGGATCGCGGTTCAAAGCCAGCCCGGGCAGGAGGGACCGTGAGACTCCTATCTCCAATAAACCACCAGAAAACCAGAAGTGGCGCTGTAGCTCAAGTGGTAGAGCGCTCGCCTTGAGCTGAAGAGCTGAGGGACAGTGCCCAGGCCCAGAGTTCAAGCCCCACGACCGACAAAAAAAAAAATGAGTGTTCCTCTTTCAAACCCAGGCTGATGATTACCTCCCCCTCTCCCGAAGATTAGTGGAATACTTGATACTTCCCTGAGACTGTTTCACGGAGCTCTTATCACAGGAACTTGTCTTGAGACAAAGAAGTGCACTCCCAGCTAATTCCTTAGGACTGGGCTGCCAGAACATTCATTTGCCTCAGAAGCTAGTGGAGCCTTAGCAGTTTGCTTGCTGAGAGACTAGGATTAAAGGAATGAATCAGTGCCACCCAACGTCCACCCTCACCTAGGGAAACACTATCTTGGATGCCTTTGAGGGAATATAGACAGAAGCAAGGATGCAACTTGAACTTGAATTTGGGGCCTGAGTGCTGTCTTGTTTGACGCACTCTGCCATTTGAGCCCCACATCCAGGTCTGGCCTTAGGCTGGTTAATTGAAGATAAGTGTCCTTAGAATTTTACAAACTAGACTGGGTTCAAACTGTGATCCTCAGATCTCACCCTCCTGATTAGTAGGATTAGAGGCATGAGCCATTGTGCACTTATTTGGACAGATCCATATAAACATCCTCACAGAATTTGCATGAAATTGTATAGACATAGCTCCACTTTTTGTCTGTCATGTTTACATTGCCATTTGGGACTTAGCCAGTCCCATGTGTGTTCTGTTATTTCAGAAAAGGAGAAGCATACCGTTAGCCTCCTCTTCTCCTCCCATTGGTATAGATCCTTCTACCGTAACTGGGAGGAAGATGAACAAGATGAAGAAGTAAGTGGATGTTGGCACACAGAGAAGTTCTGTCCTTGAAAACTGGGTATCTTTGAGGTTTCTGATCAAAGTCAGCTTTCTTCTTTGCACACCAGTTGTGATTTTCCCCAGGGGGTTGAGGCTTGGCACTTCATTGGATAGCAGATTATACAGTTGTGGATGTGGTTGTGGTTTTGGACTCTCATGGATGACAAGGAGGACTTGTCAGATTTAGTGGGGAAACAACTTTCTCCTCCTATCCCATGGGGAATTTTAGAGGATTGTATTTGAAAAATTCCTAGAACTGGGTTGTGAGGAACATCCTGCTTGCAGAAGTCTCTTCCCACTTCCCAACATGCACATCCCGCCAGAAAAATGCTTTAGGATAAGGCTCAGGATGGGGAGGGCAGGCTCTCATTTTCCTTGTCACCAATATGCCCACAGCATGGTTTGTTCCATCTTCCTTATGAGGATGGTCTTCTACCCTGATGATTTCTGTGACCACAAGAACCATGACACCCTGAAAGAATTTACACAGTATGTCAAGCTCAACATGCCCTCTTCGGACTTGCTCTTCTGCTTATATATTCTTCGGGAGCTTAAAAATTCAGATGGAGGAATGCATGACCCATGAGACCAAAAAAAAGAGGAAGTCGTCCTTGTTTAGATGCCTTAGAGCTGGTGAGTAGGGATGGAACATAAGTCTCTAGGGATGTGAGTGATTGGCCAAGAGCCTTTAGTACACCCCAGCTTGGCAAAATATCCTTTTATGAATATTCTTTGCCAGTTAATATCTGTTCTCCTTTTGAAGGAACTTGGAAGCAGCCACTCATTAGAAACACCCTAACTTCTCATCAGTGTTCAGTCCATACTCAAGTTCTACAGCTTCTCCCATTAGATCCTCATGAAATTTATTCACATGTTAACTTCTATAGTTCTAAGATTCCTGTAACTATTTCCACGCTCAGGTTTGCATCACCATAGAGCAGCCCCAGCAGAACTCCAGATAAAGAATCCATCAGTGATGTCATCTATGTTGACTGATAGAGTTCTCTGATCTCCAGAAAGCATGTGAACATAGAGGGTTTTCTTTTTTGAATTTGTAGAAAGGCTCAAGCCGGTTTTGAGTCCTGGACATCCCACTGGTTCTGAACCCCACATGTGATGCAGGTGTACCTGCACATATCACCAAGGAAGAAGATGATCCAGAATGACTTTCATTGATATTCACAGTCTACCTGGATCGACTCCAAACCAGTCAAAAAGACACATCTAGGTGTGCAGGATAAATGTGTGCTAATGGAAAATGACCCCAGTCTGTGTTCAGGAAAACCATTAAGTGAGGTCCAAAATCTAGATTCAGTTGAGGAAAGGGAATCTTTCCTCACAGAATACCCAGACCAATCTGTCCTCCTTCAGGGGATCCAATTTTCCATTGAGAAATTAGAATCTGTCCCTCCCTGGACTCAGGAAGAAAATCCTGTCTTTAATGAGGAAGTAAATCCCTTTGAGGATTCTCAGGCAGAATTTCTGCCTAAAGGCAACTTAGAGGCCAATCTAGACTTAGAAATTCCCTTCCCCCTTCCTGGGAAAATCTTTATTTTTCTTTTTGTTTTGATTGTTGTGAAATGTTCATTCTACTTATTTTTCTAACCTTCTTTAAATGTCAATGTTTTTTATATATTCTAGATTCATGAATCCTAAATATGTTTCTTTTTAAGCCTACAATGAAGCACTGTGCATATGTGTTCTGTTAGGGGGGAAACACAGAGTGACAGGGGGCTGTACAAGAGAGCCTACTGCATATAAAGGGAACTGTTAAATGCACAGTGAGCAGCAAAGAAGCCAGGCCATACCTGCATGGGGTGACAAGGTGGCTACAAAAGGTCTAGGATAGCAGATCAGATGTCCTGGAAATCTATTCTGTGAATTGGGACAAATGCCACAATACTTATAGTGGTATGTGGGACGCTCTTCCAACAATGAGTTCAAATCTGTATACATCTTCATAATGCTTTGGGTAAATATGGAAGAAAAATTTGACTCTAGTAATATAAAAAACCTAGTTAGGGCTGAAAATATTTGACAAAATATATAGAATATATGTATACTGGAAAGTAAAAGTCATCATCAATAAATGAAAGAAGGCTTACATAGATGAACAAACACAAAATCAGGAAGAAAAATAACACAAATCAGTTATATGTAAATACATGTTATATTCTTTATGTTGTATATATATAATATATAAGATTGAATATGATTTTTCAAACTACAAAGGCATTTAAATTTTTAGTCTTGAGTATTTCACAAAATATTAGTGTAAAATATTTTGGGGAAAGTAGTGATATACTTTGATTATAATTATAGGAATATATATTTGTGTTTTTCTAGATCTAACACAGATTATAAATAGATGAATAAACATATACATATATTTGTATATATCTGTCTAGGAAGTGAATATAATGAAACTGACTACACTATGTATAAAAAAGCAGCTATGAGTTGAGTCCATGAGACTCAATCTTGTAATCCTAGTGATGTGGGAAGCTGGGTTCAGAGTTTTAGTTTCTTTTACCCCCATTGCCTTAGATTTTCAGAGGAGATCACAGTGGGATCACACTCCTCGACCCCAGAGGAAAGTCAGTAGAAATCAGGACAAGCTTCTTATCTTATGAGAGTCTACTCAGTTCCTGTACCAAGATGGCCATCTGTAGAACATCAAATGGAAAGTTGGCATTCAGTCCAAAAGGGTCTAAAAAGAGCTTTTTGAACTATAGTCTCTGACTATACTGAATTAAGCCTTATTTCCCTTCCCAAGCTGCAAACACATAGAAATATGACAAGGGCTCAAGAGAGATGGACAAAGACTTACAAATCCATAAAATTATATACTCTGTTTCAGTAATTCAATGATAAATCATC
>NW_012283727.1:0-756 GCF_000151885.1 Dipodomys ordii
AGAAGTCAGTCGCCTCCATCGGAACTTGAATCCATAACTCCAGTGCAGGTACAGGCAAAAGCCTATCCACGAGTAAATCAGCAACTCATTTGGTTAGCACAGGGAACGTCTTTAATGAGTATGACAATCCTAGGTATATTCCGAAAAGCATGAACCAAGTCTGCACCTCCCCCCCCCCCCACTATGGGGAGATCTCCATCTTTGATAATGACAAAGGCCTGGCTAAGCAGCTAGCTCCAACTCAGGCCTTGGAAGAAAACAAAAGAGTCATTAAGCAGGTCACAGGAACCTAACCTGACCTGCCAGGCTCAGCTCAACCCAGGGAAAAGTCACCCAGCCTGGGCCGCCAGCCCCAGGAGTGTCTTTCTTCACTGGGTAAACAGAGACAGAGGCTTCCCCTCTCTACAGCAGCCATGACAATCAATTGAAATTCATTAAATATAAACCCTGAGAATGGCTCCAGGCAGGCTAGCCCCTCAGGGAAAAGCTAATGTTTGCTGAAAGGCCTCAACTCTACCCAGAACATAGCCTCATCACAGCATCTCCAAACTAGAGAAAACAGCCATCTCCCTCTTCTGTGATACTCAAAGCAGATCTCCCTCCCATTGAACTAGCCTGGGAGGAGGATCACAAAATCCTGGGTAAAGCAGAGCATTTTTCTGCTTGCTCAAACAAACTGACTTAAGACACCAACCAAGCCACAGGAAAATCAAACATCACAGAGCAGATAAGAGACTCCAACTAGAGACTGGTTGA
>NW_012283728.1:0-3401 GCF_000151885.1 Dipodomys ordii
TCAAAATTGAGCTGGAGAAGGCTGATCTCCATATAAGCCTCCTGAGCACTACACACTGAGCACTATTACAGGTGTTGGAGAAACAGAAGTGAATGTGGCCCTTTCCTCACTAATTTCATGCTGAAAAGAAAACCAGAAATCATAATGATAATTTCTATAAATCAGAGACATGACATTGGTGATTTTGTAGCAACAACTTCACAGTGGGGATGGGAGGAGACATTGCATTAAACAATCTAAACTAGAGCTCCAGACCCTCAGTTCAAGCCTGAGTACAGGCCCACTGGCACTCCAAAAGCCCAAACACCAAACCAAAAATATGTCAGAATATTTTGTAACTTTTGAAGCAAAATCCAATGAGGCAACATAGTTGCCCGTTTGTTGAAGATTTGGTGGGGAAACCCCAAATTCAACATGTGTTAAAATGACATAACAAACAAGCAACCAAATAAAATTTCCCACTAAAGAAACTTCCTTAGTATTCACTGGGACCCATGGCAAAGATACTTTTTCTATGCTTTTTGAAAATCAGTGTTTTTTTCAGTAAGGTAATTAGTATAAATCTTTGTTGTAAGTTATAGGAGTCATTGAGAGCTCCAAGTGAAGTGAATGTACAACAAAAAGCACACAATATTACAAGTTTCTATGCCTCTGTTGAGACACTAGAAACCTGTAATAGCATGGCCTCTTGGAAAGAGAAGGGGGATGCTCACCATCACTGGTCATAAAAGAAATGCAAATTAAAACCAAAACCATATTTAGATTCCACTCACCCCAGTTAGAATGGCCATTATCAAGAGAAGAAATAAAAACAGATACTGGGGTGGATATGGCTAAATAGGAACACTACTACACTGATGGTAGGAATGTAAGCTGGTTCAACCACTCTGGAAAGCAGAATGAAGGTTCCTCAAAAGACTAAACATAGAACTCCCCTAAGATCCAACCACCCCACTCCTCAGAATTTATCCAAATGATCTCAAACTAGGGTATAATAAGCTACCAGCACAACTATGTTCATTACAGCATTGTTACACATAGCTAAGATATAGAGACAACCCATTTGCCCCTCAACAGATGAATGGATCAAGAAAATGTGGTATATTTACTCAATGGAATTTTATGCTTCTATCAGAAAGAATTACATCGTCCCTTTTGTAAGAAAATGAAAAGACTTGGAAAAAATCATGCTAGGTTAATCAAGCCAGGCCCAAAGAAACAAGAGCTCTATGATTTCCCTCATTTGCAATGAATAGCATCAGCCTGTTAGTCCTGAAAGTGGATCATAATAGCTCAGGAGTTATGAATATATATATGACCAGAGAAAATGATGCTAACTGAAATGAATCCCAAGACATAGAAACAGCAGGTCTTCTTTAGTTTAGTTGTCAAGCTTGATATAGCCAATGTACTGCAACTAGTTCTTTCTTCTTACTTTATGTCATTTTTCTTTTCCTATTGGTTTTATGGCAATTGTAGTCTTTGATTCTGGTACCCTGTATCCTGTAAATGCCTTTATCTGATTGGGGGAAGGGAAGGGAAATAACAAAATGCTGAAAGAAGTACAAATGGTGATCCATTGCAACAATGATACTCACAGGACACTATGGCAGAAATTAACTTTACAATGTAATAGGGGTGGGAAGGAGAGGGGGAAGGGACAGGGAAAAAAACACTTGAGTGGGTAACAATGTTCAATAAGAAATGTAACTTACTCATGTAAATGTAACCCCTTTATACTAATATAGATTTTTAAAATTATAAAAAATATTTTTTTCGTAAACTCTCAAGCTAATACCAATGGAACTTCTGAGTTTGTGTCAAAGAGTTTTTTAGGACTTTCAAGAAGCTAGTACTGAGTACATACAACCACAATTAAGTGATAATGAGAAAAGTAGAGCTTTTTATTGCATTATATGAATAAAGGAAAATTTCTTTTCATTTCTGTTAACATAGAATTCATGTTTGTGATCTTCATTGTTCCCAAGTTAGACTAATCTCTTGCTCTTAGCTTTCTTTGGTATGTATAGCTTGGACATGTAATCTGAGATATAAGAATTACTCTTTGTTTAATTTGGAGGCACTCCTCCCTGGGCAAGAAGTTAGTCTGGAGGAAACCTGCTGTGGTTTCTCTCGCACAACTCACTGAGGAACTTAGGAGTTTGAGAAAGTGACTGCTAATTAAGTGCCTCTTACTAATAAGAATTATTGGTAGGATATGAAAACATATTTGGATAATAAATAGACTAGAAAAAATTTTTAAGTTTGCCATTTTTTAATCACTACATTTCTTTTTGTCTAAGTATAAAAGCCAGATTTACCTTAAGGACCTAGAATAAGCAAAATGGCTTACCGAGTTAAGATCATTTTTTTCCACAGAAGATGACAGCAGCAGAGGAAATACAGGGCCACAACTGGCACAAGGAAGAGAGACATTGATTTCTCCTTAATTCTTAGGCTTGAATGTTCAAGGAAGAACTCTGGGGACTGATGACAGGTAAGGACCTAACATTTCCTGTGTCATTCCATCATAGTAAGCAGTAGGTGCCAAGTCTGACTGGTGACCTTGGCTGTGTCCTGAGAACGTCTAGCAGGGCTCTGTCATGGTCACTGGAGAGGCAGGGTTGTACTCTAAGAGGACCTACAGGAAGGTGGTAACAAGGCCTGTGTCAGGGTTTTGCCAAATCTAGATGATTTATAATAGGCACTACTGTCTTCTGGCTAAGAATGTGGATATATCATCGAGGTCCTGCATACAAATATATCACAAGTATTAGCTTGCACCATTTCTTTATGAAAGCCACCAAAAGGTCATTAATGCCCTCTGGACATATTCTGATCAATATTTAGTAGGTAAAAAGCTGTAAAATCAAGTTCATTATGAGGAAAAAACCCAGATGAAAACCAAATTGCAGGAGCATTTACAAAAAATGTTTTTCTGTACATATCAAATGTGACAAAGTTTTAAAAGTTAATGAAGCTGGGAAAGTTAAATGGATTACTTTTTTACTATGGTTGCAACTGTCTTTTACATTTCAACTACTTAACAAAAAGAAAGTAGACCAAGCATCACCAGTGGCTCACACCTGTAACTCTAGCTATTTATAAAGCTGAGATCTGAGGAAAGTGGATTATAGCTAGAACAGGTAGGAAAAATCTGTGAAATTTTGATCTCCAATTAACCATTCAAAATAAAGAAGTGAAAGTTTGGTTCAAGTGATATACTGTTACCCTTGAGTTAAAAAGCTAAAGGTCAGCTCGCTGAGTTCAAGCCCCAGTATGCATACACACACACATACACACACACACACACACACACACACACACATACACACACACACACACACACACACACACACACTGTTATCCTTGAGTAAAAAAGCTAAAGGTCAGTCCCTCAT
>NW_012283729.1:0-2795 GCF_000151885.1 Dipodomys ordii
ATTAGTTGGTTGTCTTTCTAGCTTAGTTGCGATAGATTTAGCTGTGCAGAAGCTTTTTATTTTAAGGTAGTCCCATTTGTCGAGTCTCTCTCCAACTTGTTGTGACCCTGGGACTCTGTTCAGGAAGTTCCTTCCTGTGCCTATTAGTTCAAGTGTCTCTCCTACTCTGTCCTGCAGTAGTTTCAGAGATTCAGGTTTAATGTTAAGGTCTTTAATCCATTTTGAGTTGATGTTGGTGCATGGTGATAGGCTGGGGTCCACTTTTAGTTTTCTGCATGTGGCTGTCCAGTTTTCCCAGCACCAGCGGTTGAAGAGGCTGTATTTCTTCCATTGTATGTCTTTGGCTCCTTTGTCGAATATCAGCTGGCTGTAGGCCTGTGGATTTATTTCTGGATCTTCTATTCTGTTCCATTGGTCTTCGGGTCTGTTTTTGTGCCAGTACCATGCTGTCTTTGTTATTATAGCTCTGTAGTAGAGTTTGAAGTTCGGCATGGATAGTCCTCCCATATTGTCTTTATCCCCTAGAATTGTTTTGGCTATTCTAGGTCTTTTGTTGTTCCATATAAATTTTTGGACTGTTTTCTGTATTTCAGTGATGTACGTCATTGGGATTTTAATAGGAATTGCATTGAATTTGTATATTAGTTTTGGAAGTATTACCATCTTTACTATATTAAGTCGGCCTATCCAGGAGCATGGGAGGTCTTTCCATTTCCTAGTGTCTTCTGCAATTTCTTTCTTTAACTTTTTATAGTTCTCATTAAATAGTTCTTTTACATCTTTGGTTAGGTCCTATTGGTTTTATGGCAATTGTAGTCTTTGATTCTGGTACCCTGTATCCTGTAAATGCCTTTATCTGATTGGGGGAAGGGAAGGGAAATAACAAAATGCTGAAAGAAGTACAAATGGTGATCCATTGCAACAATGATACTCACAGGACACTATGGCAGAAATTAACTTTACAATGTAATGGGGGTGGGAAGGAGAGGAGGGAAGGGACAGGGAGAAAAACACTTGAGTGGGTAACAATGTTCAATAAGAAATGTAACTTACTCATGTAAATGTAACCCCTCTGTACAGCATCTTTATACTAATATAGATTTTTAAAATTATAAAAAATATTTTTTTTGTAAACTCTCAAGCTAATACCAATGGAACTTCTGAGTTTGTGTCAAAGAGTTTTTTAGGACTTTCAAGAAGCTAGTACTGAGTACATACAACCACAATTAAGTGATAATGAGAAAAGTAGAGCTTTTTATTGTATTATATGAATAAAGGAAAATTTCTTTTCATTTCTGTTAACATAGAATTCATGTTTGTGATCTTCATTGTTCCCAAGTTAGACTAATCTCTTGCTCTTAGCTTTCTTTGGTATGTATAGCTTGGACATGTAATCTGAGATATAAGAATTACTCTTTGTTTAATTTGGAGGCACTCCTCCCTGGGCAAGAAGTTAGTCTGGAGGAAACCTGCTGTGGTTTCTCTCGCACAACTCACTGAGGAACTTAGGAGTTTGAGAAAGTGACTGCTAATTAAGTGCCTCTTACTAATAAGAATTATTGGTAGGATATGAAAACATATTTGGATAATAAATAGACTAGAAAAAATTTTTAAGTTTGCCATTTTTTAATCACTACATTTCTTTTTGTCTAAGTATAAAAGCCAGATTTACCTTAAGGACCTAGAATAAGCAAAATGGCTTACCGAGTTAAGATCATTTTTTTCCACAGAAGATGACAGCAGCAGAGGAAATACAGGGCCACAACTGGCACAAGGAAGAGAGACATTGATTTCTCCTTAATTCTTAGGCTTGAATGTTCAAGGAAGAACTCTGGGGACTGATGACAGGTAAGGACCTAACATTTCCTGTGTCGTTCCATCATAGTAAGCAGTAGGTACCAAGTCTGACTGGTGACCTTGGCTGTGTCCTGAGAACGTCTAGCAGGGCTCTGTCATGGTCACTGGAGAGGCAGGGTTGTACTCTAAGAGGACCTACAGGAAGGTGGTAACAAGGCCTGTGTCAGGGTTTTGCCAAATCTAGATGATTTATAATAGGCACTACTGTCTTCTGGCTAAGAATGTGGATATATCATCGAGGTCCTGCATACAAATATATCACAAGTATTAGCTTGCACCATTTCTTTATGAAAGCCACCAAAAGGTCATTAATGCCCTCTGGACATATTCTGATCAATATTTAGTAGGTAAAAAGCTGTAAAATCAAGTTCATTATGAGGAAAAAACCCAGATGAAAACCAAATTGCAGGAGCATTTACAAAAAATGTTTTTCTGTACATATCAAATGTGACAAAGTTTTAAAAGTTAATGAAGCTGGGAAAGTTAAATGGATTACTTTTTTACTATGGTTGCAACTGTCTTTTACATTTCAACTACTTAACAAAAAGAAAGTAGACCAAGCATCACCAGTGGCTCACACCTGTAACTCTAGCTATTTATAAAGCTGAGATCTGAGGAAAGTGGATTATAGCTAGAACAGGTAGGAAAAATCTGTGAAATTTTGATCTCCAATTAACCATTCAAAATAAAGAAGTGAAAGTTTGGTTCAAGTGATATACTGTTACCCTTGAGTTAAAAAGCTAAAGGTCAGCTCGCTGAGTTCAAGCCCCAGTATGCATACACACACACACACACACACACACACACACACACACACACACACACACACACACACACACACTGTTATCCTTGAGTAAAAAAGCTAAAGGTCAGTTCCCTCAGTTCAAGACCAAGTATTTACACACACACACACACACACACACACACACGCACACACA
>NW_012283730.1:0-19175 GCF_000151885.1 Dipodomys ordii
GGGAAGGGAGGGAGGGAGGGGATGGTAGGGGGAAAACAATGGAGGGGCTAACAATGTTCAAGAGGAAGTGTACTCATTACCTCACTCATGTAATTGTAACCCTCTGTATAATATCTTTACAATAAAAAAACTGAAGAAAAGAAAAAAAAAAGAATTAGGGTGCTTTCATCAGTATCACCATTCTTTCAGAAACACATCACAAACCACACAAAGTTCACATCTAATGATTTAGAGGGGTGGGTTTTATTGGGTAGGTAAAGTCAGCCACGGGGATTGCACTGAAAGGTTAGGGATAGTGTCCTAAGATCTTTTGCTCAAGGCTAGAGTTCTACCACTTTGAGCCACAGCTCATAGTTTCACAGATTTCCGGCCAGCACTGGTTTTTTTAACCCACCAGTGTCAGATCTCAGTTCCCAAGGATCTTGGATGATGGGGTGAATGATCCAGCAGCATCTGGTTGTGTGGAGCTGAGTTGCAGCAGTTTACCTCTGGCTAAGTCAGGTTAGATGGAAGCTGTCAGCACCAGACTCCTGGCTTGCTCTGTGATGAAGTATTTGCAGTCCTATTCTTATATAGTTGCAGTCAGAACATTCTATCTTCTTTTGGTGCCATTCCTGGGTCTTGAGTAACACAGTCCCTAAGCTTTTATGCTCAAAGCTCGTGCTCAGCTGATTGAGCAACAGCATGACTTCTGGATTTTTCTGTGCATGTGGCAGTGAGGAATCGAATCCAGGGCTTTATATGTATTAGGTGAGCACTCTAATACTGAGCCCCAGTAGTGACAAGTGAATAAACAGATAAATGTGTAGATTTGTAGATAGATAGAAAGATAGATAGATAGACAGACAGACAGATGTAGATGCATGAAACAAGAGAGAGATGTCTGTATACGTTGAAAATGCATATATGATATTACTACCAAGTATTGGCAATTACATTATGCCTTCCCTTTTTAAGTATCATGATTGCATACATAATAAAGTATTAATTGAAAATTAGTCATGGTAGTATAAAGGTTGTGTAAAATTTTATAATATAATCAAACACTAACTACTTATTTAGTTGTTACTTTTATAACATTCTATTTGTATGGATGTACTTGAGAATGGGTTTCTTAGAATCTCTGACATTCATTATTGGCAATCCCAGGATTCGACCTCCACACCTAAGTTGCCAGTTTCGGCTATGGCTTCCTTAATAGTCCGCCAAACATCAGCAATGCAAGAACATGTACTCTTTCTTTGCCTTGTCAGTTACATCCAGGATGGTCACAATACAAAGGAAAAAATATAAAACCATCTTCTTGAACTTCTCAGTTTGTTTTATGCTTCTCCTTTTTTGCCAGCCCCAAGGTTTGAACTCTCCTAGGATCCAAGGGTTGGCTGTGGCAGAGGTGCCAAGACTTGAGAGCAAGCCCTGTGCTTGGCTAATAATAATAATAATACCCTGGTTTGGAATTTACACTATTTTTCTGGAAGGCCTTGTATTTGAACTCAGGGTCTGGATAATTTTGTGGCACTGTGGATGAAGGGGAAAGGCTCATCATCCTTGAAGATAAGAAATTCAGAACAGTTCACTGGGCCTGAAATGAAGCCCCAGCACTGGAAAAAGTAATATTAATATATGAGATATATTTACATACATGGGTTTAGTGCATATGATGTTTATTACCCTTATTTATTTAGTATTATTACACATATAACAGTTCTTTTATTACATCATATCACATAGGATATATTTGCATGTGGATTATACATCATACTGAGACCCAGGACTTTCACAGAAAAGGAAAAAATAATGTGTCAAAATTGGCTTCTTACTCCACGAATAAATTTTTGGACATGCTGGGATTTCAACTTATGGCATACAATGGCCAATCCATAAATGGGGTCACAGTCTTAGCACACCAGCCTCTAGCAAACTGAGCTGCCAGAAAGTTCTGAGGACCTGTAATCAAGCCACAGGAGTACACAATATAGATAGATAGATAGGTAGGTAGGTAGGTAGGTAGATAGATAGATAGATAGATAGATAGATATATATAAATGCAGAGAGAGGGAATGTGAGGATATTAAATTATATATATAATAACCAATTATTAGTTATCAAATTATGCCTCCATTTAATGAAGTATCACGTTTGAATACTTATAAAAGCATTAATTAAAAATTAGTCAATATCCTTCCATTAGCGAAATCATACCATGGTGCTAGAATGGAACACATAAATCCAATAATTTTTATGTGGCATTCTAAAATAGGATCATGAATTAATTGCAAATTTATTTATTACTTTTATAACATTCCATTAGCATTCACATGAATAGGAATGAGTTTGTCAGGATCACCTTCAATTTGTGGGTGGCAATCTTGGCATTCGAACTCCAGGCTTGCGTAGTTTACTTATAAGGCAAACCATTGGAATGACAGCGTGAAGATTTCAGAATGTTATGATTACAAAAAAGAACAAGAAGAAAAGGAAACCAGGAGCCAGGGGCTCCTGCCTGTAATCCTAACTCGTCAGGAGGCTGAGATATAGAGAATGCCAATTTGAATTTAACCAGGACAGAAAAGTCCAAGACATTCTTATTTCTAAGAGATCACAGGAAAACATGAATTGGGCTGTGGCTTAAGGGCCAAGCATTACCTTTGAGCAAAGGATCTCAGGGACAGGGTCTAGGCTCATAGTACAAACCTGGAACTGTCCCTCTCCCCCAAAAAAGAGGCAATAACTCCATGTCTCTGTGTGTGGATGGATGATGGATGGATGATGGGCATTCAGCAGGTTGCCCATGCCCAGCCCTCTAACCTGGGCAAGCTGGGACAAGCCTTGAATTGTACTAAGTCTGAGCCTACAGCTAACTGAACAGCCATTACTAACTGAAGCCCGATGGGACACCTAGCAGCCAGCCACTGCCTCTAGGGAGACCACAGTAACTATACTGTAGGAGTTGTCAAAGTTTCTGGCTCCATATTCTCTATACCTCTGTAGAATGTGAGACTAGACCTCTGGGGCATGGTGGCTATCACTCATTTATCATTCCTCATTGCTGAGTCACAGGCTGGTCCCAAATCTTGGCAAAGATATGAAATAGTCAGCAATATCTATGCCAAAAGGGATATGCCAATCAATCTCACCCTCATAATTCCTGTTATACGTGAGACTTGGTCTGTGAATGTGGCTTAGTAGTAGTGTGCTTACCTGGCACGAACTAAGCCCTGGGTTTGATTGCTCAGTAGAACATAACAGAAAAAGCCAAAAGTGGCACAGTGGTTTAAGTGATAGAGTGCTAGCCTTGAGCAAAAGAAGCTCAGAAACATGCCCAGAACCTGAGTTCAAGCCCAAAGACTGGGAAAAAAAAGTGAGCCTGATGAGACATATTTTTCTGGGACTCAGAGGAAGATCAAGGTTATAGGTAAGAGGTAGGGTAGACGGCAGGTGCTGGTGGCTACCCCTGTAAGCTCAGATCTCAGGAGGCTGAGATCTGAGGATCCCAATTGCAAGCAGGAAAGTCTATATGAGAAACTTTTCTCCAATTAAGCATCCAAAAAGCCAGAAGTAGAGCTGTGTCCCAAGTAGTAGAGTGTTAGCATTGAGCACAAAAGCTCAGGGATAAGATAACATCCAGGCCATGAATTCAAACCCCAGGGCTGGCATGCACATGCCCACACACACACACACACACACACACACACACACACCAAGATAGAGCATTTGCCAGTAAGCCTGCAAAAGTTCCATCTCTAGCAACTCAATATTAAAAAAAAAGAGGGTGAAGGGAAGGAAAGACTTGCTCCATGAGGTGATATAACCAGTGTCAAAGTTCCACAGGAGTTCTAAGATGTGGATTCAGGACAGAGGGTCTCAGGCAGAGGGTCCAACATGGGCAAAGGTCCTGAGGTGTGGTGGAGAGCAGATGGTGTGGGTAGGATGAAGGTTCTGTGGCTTCAGACAAGTCTGGTTGGACATTCAAGGTTGGGTCACGGTTTGTACTTGAGTCACGGGTAGGGTACAAGGTCTGTTCCCAGAATGGGGCCCAGGGGGAAGATTAGCTTTCTTTTTACCAGGTACCCCAGCCATTTCCTGTGGCTGGAAGCTTATTTTTCACAGCTCTTGACCCTCAGACCTCCTTTGCGTGGAGGAGTCAAGGCAAACACAGGTTAGAAAGCTTGCTTAAGAAAAGCTTCTAGCCCAATGCCACCAGTGGCTCAACCCGTGTAAATCCTAGCTACTCAGGAGACTGAGATAGAGATTGTGGGTCAAGCCAGCTCAGGGGAAGAAAGTTAATGAGACTCTTCTTGCTAATTAACTACCAAAAGCCAGAAATGGAGCTGTGGCTCAAGTGGTAGAGTGCTAACCTTGAGGGAAAATGTTAAGAGACCAGAGCCCAGGCCCTGAGTTCAAGCCTGTGTACTGGCACGGATACAATAAAGAAAATCTTTCAGGAGCTCCTAGTCTATTGTGGTTAAAGGCCAGATCAGCTGGGCACCGGTGGCTCACACCTGTCCTTCTAGCTCCTCAGGATGCTGAGATGTAAGGACCACGGTTCAAAGCCAGTCCAAGCAGGAATCCGGAGACTCTGATCTCCAAGGAACTTCCAGAAAACTTGAAGTGGCTCTTTAGCTCAAGTGGTAATGTGAAGAGCTTGGGGACACCGCCCAGGCCAGGAGTTCAAGCCCCATGACCAACACCTGGCCTGCTTGGACCTCCCTCTATTGCTCTAGGTAGAGTACTTTCCAGTGGGCCACTGAGGGTCTCCCAATGTCTAGGTGTCCTACAAGTCTTGAGAACAGCCTGTTTGGAGGCCATTACCTATAGAGCAAGCCACAGTACCAGAGAAGGGTTGAGCCTTGGGGCATGGAGATAATCAGAATGGCATCTGTCATGGATGTAATGTAGATCTGACCAGTAAATTGGCATCTTAGACCATGGTTCTGGGCCAGGAGGGGCAGAAGCTGCAAGATATCACACCAGGTAATGCCCACGCATGTGGCATCATATGAGTGTGAATTTGTCAGGCACACCTTGGGCAGGTGTTGAGTTGGGCTCATGAAAGAATTGTAGGCTCAGGAATTCACAGCCGGCTGGTTGGTGCTTGTAGCAGTCACTGTCCCTGGAGTCCCAGGGACTCAGAGGCCTGCTTTCCACACCAGTGCTCAGGAGCAGATGAAGGTCTGCGATCATGGGCTGACTACAGACGAGCATCCATAGTGTCCTTCCCATGGTCCTGTGGCCCTGTACATGGATGTATCTCTTTAGAGTTTACTGTGACTATGCCTCAAGACTGCCCCCAGTTCTAGTTCAGCTCATCATAACCACCTTTCTGTGTGTTTGTGTGTGTGTGTGTGTATGTGCGCGCGCATAAGCATTTTGGGACTGAGGCTTGATCTCAGGGCCTGGGCTCTGTACCACACTTTTTTTATTCAGGGCTAGCACTCTACCAGTTAAGCCACAGCTTTTCTTCCAGCTTTCGGGTGGTTATTTGCAGAAGAGAGTCTCACAGATTTTTCTAGCTGGGCTGCCTCTGAATGGCAATCCTCATATCTCAAACTCCTGAGGAGCTAGGAATATGAGAGCACGAGTTATTACCATCTGGCCACAGTTTCTTTCTTGGCTAAGACAGACTACCTCTCTCCAGATGAGCACCCATCTACAGCTACCCCTCCTAACCCTGGCTTCAGATTAAACATAACCTCCTCCCCTGAGGAAAAATAATGGGATCAGGTTTGAGCTTTAAGTTCTTCACACAGTCAGGGGCTGCTGGGAGTTGATGTGGAGGTCAGAGATCTATGCCAGGGCGAGAAGACAACTTTAGAACAGAAGAGATTATGAAAAAGAGCCTTGCAGCTGGAGGCCATTGGCTCATGCCTATAATCCTAGCTACTCAAGGCTGAGGCCTGAGGAACAATCAAGAGTCAAAGCTAGCCTGGGCAGACTCTTATCTCCAATGAATCACCAAAAAGATGGGTAGCAGAGCTACTGTAGTTCAAGTAGTACAGCATCAACCTTGTGCAAACAAGCTAAATCATACCATCGAGGCTCTGAATTCAAGCCCTGGTAAACACACACACACACACACACACACACACACACACACATCCTTAGCAGGTGCCAGTGGCTCATACCAGCAATCCTAGATACTCTAATGGCTGAGCTCTTAGGGTGGCAACTTGAAGCCAACCCAAGCAGGAAAATATGTGAGACACTTCTGTCTATTAAACTACTAAAAATGAAAGGTAAGCTGTGGTTCAAGTGTTAGAGTGCTAGCCTTGAACAAAGGAAGCTCAGGGACAGTGCCATGGTCTGAGTTCCAGCTCAAAGAATTTTTTAAAGACACTCCTCCCCCCAACCACGCCATAAATCCAGATCTTGGTCATTCTAGATCTCACTTCCGCTCCTGTCACTTCCACAGCACAAGTGGCCAGTGTATGGCCAGCACTGGGTTAAGAAGTGAACTTACACAAGAGGTACATAGCCAGGTCAAGGATAATGCCCCAGAACATTGAGGTACTAGCCAAACCATTCTCTCATCCCCCAGTTCCCTGGCCCTAGAGATCAAAATCTGTGACTCTGTATTCTGGACATCAGGAATTGTCTAGAAAGACCTGAGAGATCCTGCTAGGGCCAGAAGATAGACTTGCCTGCGACAAGATATCGACCAATATTTCCAAGCCACCTTGGCCTCACCTCCCATGTAGCCCCTGATCATCCTTGCTGGGTCAGCCTTCAGTCAGCCCTCAAGCTCGAGTTGGCCAGAGTCACTGGTAACCACCTTTCCTCCACTCCACTGCAAGCCTGCTGGGAGTAGGATGTGCAGCCAGAGGCCCAGCTGAAGAAAAGGACAAGACATCGCATGACAACTGTTTCTGCCCTCCCCCCCCCCGAGGCAGGGGAGAACATATGCTAGCTGGCCCTGCTGACCCAGAATCCTTTGGAAGCAGACAAAGATATGGACAGTCGAACTTGGGCCCCAAAGAAAAGCTGGAATATTCAGGTATCTGGAAATTTAGAATTCATTATAGATCCTGATAGGGGGTTAAAGGCAAGGTTGCCATGGAGGAGGGGCACCATACGAATTCAGGAATAGGCAGACAGGCACTCAAGAAATGAACAGAGAAAGATGAGGGAAAAATACACACACACACACACACACACACACACACACACAAAATAAAAAAAAAACAAATGGGTAGCCCAAGGCCCTGAGCACATTAATATCCCAATGGCAGTATTGTCCTCAGACCAAGTGTAGACAAAACTCAGAGCCTCTCACACATATGGAATGGCTCCTAAGCATAGCATTTCTTAATGTACACAACGCTATGAAGAAAACTCAGCCACGTTATTTTTGGTTGTCGGTCATAGGGTTTGAATTTTGGGCCTGCACACAGTCCCTCAGCTCTTCAGCTGAAGATGTGTGCTCTAACACTGGAGTCAGAGCACCACTTCCGGTTTTCTGGTGGTTCACTGAAGATAGTCTCACAGACTTTCTTGCCCGAGCTAACTTTGAACTGTGATCCTCAGATCTCAGCTTCCTGAGTAGCTAGGATGACAGCTGTGAGCCACTGGCATCGCCCAAAGAGCCACTTTCTTACACAGAGGACTTTCCTGATGATGATTTTTGCTCAAGGCCAGTGCTCTACTACTTGAGCCATGGCCCACTTACAGTTGGAGGTTGGAGATGAGACTCTCATGGGACTTTCCTGCCTCAGTTGGGAAATAAGATCCTCTGGATCACAGCCTCCCAAGTAGCCAGGATGACAGGCATGAGCCACCAGAACAGGGCTTATGGCCTCTCATTCTTTAGAATTTCCACCTAGTCCTCCTCTAGACAGTACCACCTAGATACTCTTTAACCTCCCTCAGGGACAGCAAAGTGAGGCTTGGAATCTGGGTAGGACCATGGACATTAAAGGGCTCCCTTCACATCACTACCCCTCTCTAAGCTCTCATCCACCTCCTCTGGATGGCCTAGTCATCTGGGCAGATCAGACCCACTAGGACATCTGCGGGCTACCCTGTATCCCCCTGCCCCTACCAACTGGTACCTGAAGATTTCTGGGGCCAGCTACTCCATATCCAGTTGGAAAACATTAGGAGGGTTGCTGATAACCAGTTCCAGGGGTGCCTGGGCAGTAGGAGTGTCCAAATCCCCTCTTTCAAAGGAGATACAAAGCATAGATGGATCTACTAAGAGCTACAGGGCATGGCCATCCACCTGTTACCCAGGTCCCTTGGAGTGCTGTTATATGTTGACAGTCCTGGGGCTTGACCTCGGCGCCTAGGCGCTGTCCCAGAGTTACTTTTGCTCGAGGCAAGTGCTCTTCCACCTGAACCATGGTGCCACTTCCGGCTTTTTCTGTGTATGCGGAACCTAGGAATCAAACCCAGGGTTTCCTGTGTGCTAGGCGAGCTCACTGCTTCTGAGAGACAATCTCAACCCTGGATAGCTTTTCATCTGTGACACTTTGGGCCTGTCTTGGGACAGACTTTCACATCTTTACTTTGTCACCACTAGCCCTGGCTGGAAATGAACATGCTCAGCTATGTTGTCCTTTATCTACAGCATCTTTGCTCTCTGTTCTTCCGGTCAGATCCTCCTTGTTAAGCAAGACCCCCTGTCAAGTGCTGCCTCTAAGAAGCCTGCTCCAATCACCCTTGCAGAGAGGGATCTTCTCTGCTCTGCAGGCTGCTGGCCTTGTCAAGCTCTGCCTACCAGCTGGTGTGTGTTCAGAAAGCACAAAGGGGGAAGTTCTGGCTTTTACTACCCAATTTCTGAAGGCTCTGATACACTACCCAGAGACTGGTGTTGTATCACACTCTGGAAGAGAGCACTCAAGGCTCAAGCAGTCTGGGGGCAACACATGGGACCATTTCTTTATGTGGGCTTGAACTGAGGATCTGGGAGCTGTCTCTGAATTTTTGTGCTCAATGCTGGTGCTCTATCACTTGAGCCACAGCTCCACTTCTAACTTTTTGGTGGTTCCATGGAGAGTAGAGCCTAACTGGCTTTCCAGCTTATGGCTGGCTTCGAACTTTGATCCTCAGATCTCTGACTCCCAAGTAGCCAGGATGTCAGGCAGGAGCCTGAGCCAGAGGTGACAGGCACCAGAGCCTTTCTTTTGAGCTTCTGTTTATCTCATGTCAACTAGCAAGCCCTAGTTAAAATAGTCATTTACAGGGGATCAAGTTCCTCTCCTAGGTCAGTTAATCCAAGGAGATAAAGTGTTTTTGGAAAAGGCTACTCTGAGTTGGCCTAGGTGAGTGTGTGTGTGAGAGTATGAGTTCCGGGGATATTTACCCCCATGTCCGCAGTGCCTCATCCTCCCAGTGGTGAGTAAATCCAGGATCCCCATCCCAAGGAGGGAAGGTAGGGGATGGTATTTAAGGTCATATCAAGAGGGATGATCTATACTATCCTGCATCTCATGCCGGGAGAGATAATAGACAGAAGGAGAAGTTTAGAGGAACTTCAAGGGAAGCCCCTTACCTTTGGATTCAAGCACCAGAGAGAAGACTGAATCCATCCTTTTTGGTAGTAACATAACAGGTTCCCACTATTCATTTATTTTATTTTTTGTGAGTCCTAGGGCTTGGGTTCAGGGCCTCGGTGTCATCCCTGAGCTTCTTTTACTCAAGGCTGAGGCTCTACCACTTGAGCCACAGCACCACATCTGGCTTTTTTTCTGGTGGGGGGAGGTGGTTTATGGGAGATAAGAATATCACAGACTCTTCTGCCTGGGCTGGCTCTGAGTCACGACCATCAGACCTCAGCCACCAGCACCTGTTCACCACCATCCATTTATAATACCCTAGGGCCAGTCCCAGGCCACCCACACTGCACCCTCCATGTTTTGAGAAAGCAGACATAGGCGGGTTTGATACTTCAACAGCCTTCCTACCTTTGAGCATTTTTCTGGGTCAGTCTGATAGCGGCTTCTTTCTTATCCACAGCAATGACTTGGCTCTGTCACAAGAACAACTGTCCCCCAGGAGGTGTCAGGCCTGGGGTCTTTCCTCTGCACACTGCCCCCTCTCCCCAAAATGACACAAAGCAAAAGTAGACATAGAGTGAATTCATTTTCTTATCATCAGGGTCTGGCCCAATATGTGGTGGTAAGGATCAGAGGCCCAGGATCGTGCTGTGTGGTTGGAAAACACGATCCCTCCTCATCCACTTTGGTTAGCAGAGAATAGTGAAGGACTCAGCAGACAGACTGACAATGAATAGCCATCATGGTCTAGCATGGGCACAGAGGGGCATACTTCAGGGAGCTAGTTCAACAGGCTGAGAAAGACAGCTCCTGACCCACAGCCCACCTCCAGAATGAGAGGGCCATCTTGGGTCCCAGCTACATGGGGACACTATGCCACTTCCTGAAGCACCCATTCAACAAATTCCTGTGAGAGAGAGACAGACAGACAGACAGACAGACAGACAGACAGAGAAAGGGAGACAAAGAGAGAGAGAGAGACAGAAACAGAGAGAGAAAGTCAAAAGTACCAGTGGCACAGGCCTATAATGGTAACTACACAGGAGGCTGAGATATGAGGATCATGGTTCATAGCCAGCACAGGCAGGAACATCTTTGAGACTCTTATCTCCAAAGAACCACCAGAAAACCAGGAGTGGTGCTGTGGTACAAGTGGTAGGACGCTAGCCTTGATCTTAGGGGCTCGGGGACAGCACCCAGGCCCAGATTTCAAGCCCCTGACTGACAAGAAGTGTATTTCCTACCACAAGAAGTGGACTGATTAGCACCCATAGTCTTAGGGAGCATGGCAGAGAAGTCAGGCCGAGCTTCCTGTAAGTTGGGGGAAATGAGTAGGCCATCCAGCTTCTCCATGCCTCGTTTTCCCCAGCTGCAAAACTGAACACAGTGAAGGATCCCTTTCCTCATGGGGATAGGGTAAGGATGAAAGACAGCCATGTTTTGTTTCATAATCCCATACCTGTTGCATGATAAATAACAGGCCCCTTCTGAGACCTTTCCAGCTATCTTCTTGTCATATCCTCACAGAATTGCCAAGAACTGAGCATGGTGCAACATGTCTACCATCCCAACTACAGATGACCACGCATGGTGGCCCATGCCTGTCACAGGAGAACCATGATCCAGCCCAGCATGAGCATATATTGAGTCTCTATCTTGGAAATGACCAAGAAAGAAAAATTTAGCTCCCATGATAGAAGACCTGACTGGAAAACCTAGGCCTTGAGTTCAAACTCTAAGATACCAAAAAGAATCAGAGGCCTGGTGCCAGAGGCTCATGCCTATAATCCTATCTACTCAGGAGACTGAGATCTGGAAATCACAGGTCAAGATTTAAAATAGGGTTGGCTCTCCCCTCAGACGTCATGATCACAAGACCCAGAGTCTGAACGACTCCAATATGCTCCATACTAACAGCACTCACATCCTTACTTGCTGGTCACACTCTCTGTCCCCGTGGGGAGCCACCCCCTGTGGGCCCCACACCCAGGTCCTCCCAAGCTCCCTCTGCCACCACCAGGCCCAAGCGAGTAGACAGTTCCAGGGCACAAAGATCCTTTGGTCTTATAATTTAAAGATGTTGAGTCCCCTTCAAGCATCTCACACTTCCAGGCCCCCAGACTTCAGTCACAAAGCCCATGCACCCCCAAAGATAGTGGTTAGAAGTTACAAAAGGGCCCAGTGCTCCTTGTTACAACCCACTTCCACACACACTCACTCACACACAAACATACAAACAAACACACACACACTCATAAGGCCGGCACAGGTGGCTCCTGTCTGTCATCCTAGTTACTCAGGAAGGTGAGGTCTGAGGATCACTTTTAAAAGTCAGCCCTTGGGGGGGGGGGTTCCGGGAAGATGGGGGAGGAGAAGCTGGAATCTGAACAAGCTCTCGCATAGAAAGCAGTTTTAGAGTTCCAGTGAACTGTCCTAAGCCAGAGAATCACACCAAGTGTGCCATCACAGAACAGAGAGTTAAGCAAGAGAGGAGAAGCCAAGGCAAGGAGACACATCTGAGTGCTTGCCAGCACCTGCCACAGCGGCGGCAGGATCACGGCAGCAACCGCAGCCACGGCCATACCTGAGCCACAGAGAGTCCAGGACGAAGGAGCCAGATGCAGCGGGCGAGCGGATTCTACTCAACACCAGCAAGAACCGACAAGGAGCGGACATCTTCATCATGCAGTTTGCAGACCAGAGACGACCAAGGATCCAAGACTCAGCGTGAGTAGAAGCCCAACGTCCTCACTCCTTCTCAGGGAGCAGAGGAGTGAAGGCCACCCCTCCCTCCCCAGCACTGGTGATCTCCCTCTTGGATACTGACAAAGCTCGGAGGAGCTGCCAGCTCCAACTCAGGCCTTGGAATAAAACGAGTCATTTAGAAGGTCACAAGAACTTAATGGCGAAGTGACCTCTCAGACTCAGCTCCATCCAGGGAAAAGTCACCCACCTCAGGCACCAGCCTTTGGAGTGGCTTTCCTCACCGGGTAACCAGACCCAGAGGCTGCCCCTCCCTCTAGCAGCCTCCACAATCAATTGAAAAACAGAAACCCTGAGAATGGCTCCAGGCTGGGCTCTGTGAGTTTTTCACAAAATAGCCCCAGGGAAAAGCTATTGTTTGTTGAAAGGCCTCAACTCTACCCAGAACCTAGCCTCATCAGTGCATCCCCCTCTTTTGTGATTCTCAAAGCAGATCACCCTCCCATTAAACTAACCTTGAAGGAGGATCTCAAAATCTTGGGTAAAGCAGAGCATTTTTCTGCCTGTTCGAACAAACTGATTTAAGAAACCAATCAAGCCACAGGACCTCAAGCTGACCAGAGACTCCAACAAGAGGGTGGTTCCAGACAAAAGGGAGATACAGGATTCTTCCCACCCCTCCCAAAAAAATAAAAAAAAATCAAAGAACTTTTTTCTTCTTCTTCTTCTTTTCTTTTTTTTTTGGTACCTTATATATATAAATTTTTTTCCTTTTCTAAAACTTTTATTAATCTTTAATTTTTGCCTTTTTTGAAAAAATAATTGTTTTCCAGTAACTTTTTTTTTCCTCTTATAATTTTTATTTTAGGAATACGTGAATGTGCGTTTTCCTTTCTTTTATTGTCTTCTTTCTCTTTTTCTTTCTTTCTTAATTATCATTTTGTTTTTTGTCTAGCTCTACTGAACTTCTGATCTTTTTTCTCCCTTTCTTATCCTTTTCACCTTTTCTTCTCTTTTGTTCTTCTTTAAGTGACTTAACTCTTATCCTGCACATCCTCAGATAAACCCGTAGTTAACTAGTAGACCCTATGCCCCATTGTGTACAAACTTAATCCACAAATTTATTACTCAATTCAAAACCTCTGAGACTTAAATTCTTTAATAGCAGTACTACCTCTTTATAACTATATAATATTTTAAGCATTTTTAAAGTTTTTCACATCTCCTCTATGTCCCTCCCCTTCTCTCAATATATTCACATTCCTCTCTAAATAGATGGTCTTTTAATCTCCTAATAATATTAATTTTTACGTTTCTATCTTTTTTCTGGTCTCTTTTCATTTCCCTTTCCCTTTCTTCTTCTCTCTCTCTCTCTCTACCTGTATCCTACCCAACCTATTTCCTGCAATGAGATTAGGACATAGTTAACTGTCCCTGTGCCCCCCACACCAATCTATTCCTATTTTTTACCCACATATCTCCCTAAGGCTAATAATTTCTGGTTTCGAAATTCTTCTCTGTGGTTCGAAGCCCATTAACATATAGTTGTTTGATGTTGAATAGATGTATCTGTTGAACTAGATTGTATCTGTAGACTATGGACTGTACAAAAGCAAACTTTGGTTGATGGTTGCCTTAAGATAGTGTTCTAGCACAAAACTGGTGCGATTTTCATCTCAAATGGGCAGAGTAAGCCGGAAAACCACAAGAAAAATGGCAAATCCGGGTATCTCAATTCCCAATCTTGATAATCAGGGGTCAGAACAGATAATGAATAATCCAGAGGAAAGTTCCCAAATAGCTCTACAAACACTGCTGGCAAACATGATAAATGAGAAGTTTGACAACTTACAAAGGACTCTGCATGAGCATGATAGGGAGAGAGAGGAGGCATCCCAAAAGTTTATACAGGAATATCATATGCGTGAGGAAGCTACTCAAAAACTGATACAGGATTTGCATGAACAACTTGAGAATACTCAAAGAGAAAGGGAGGAATGGCGTGAGCAGGCTGAGAACACTCAAAGAGAACTGCAGGAATCCCACGAACGGGAGGTAGCTAATCAAAGAGTAATACAGGAATTGAGAGACCAGGTAGAAAATACACAAAAATCACTAAAGGCATTCATGGAATCCATTAACAAAGAGCTGAAGGAAGTCAGGGAGACCACAAAGGGAATGCTGAATGGAACCCAACAGAAGGAATGGGAGTCCAAAGAAACCATAACCAATCAACTAAGTGATTTGAGAACAAACACTGAACACCAAATTAAGGAAGTAAAGAAATTCATCCAAGACTTAAAACAGAGCTTCAACAAAGAACTTGAACCCATTAAAGCTGACCAATTAGAAGGAAAAGAGATAAAAAACAAAGTAGAGTGTCTTGACAGCTGGTTAGACCATGCAGAAGATCAAATCTCAGGGATTGAAGACAGCCTAGATATTATAGAGAAAGAAAATACAACCATCCAAGACAAGTCCAAGAAATATGATAGATCTATCCAACACCTGGAAGACACCATCAGAAGGCCTAATCTAAGGATAATGGGTGTAGAGGAGCATGTAGAAACAGAAGTTAATGATCTAGGAAATTCGTTTAACAGGATTCTAGCAGAGAACTTCCCAAACATACAAAAAGATAGGCCTATTCAGATACAAGAAGCTTTTAGAACCCCAAATAGTCCAGACCAAAATAGGACATCCCACAGTAACATTATAATCCACACAGGATCAACACAGACCAAGGAAAAGATCCTTAAAGCTGTCAAGGAGAAAAGGTTAATCACCTATAAAGGGAAACCATTTAGAATCACCTCAGATTTCTCAGCAGAGACAATCAAAGCAAGAAGAGCCTGGAATGATGTATGCCATGCCCTAAAAACAAACAACTATCAACCAAGAATACTGTACCCAGCTAAACACTCCTTCATAACTGAAGGCCAAATAAAAACCTTCCATAGCAAAGAAAAATTGAAACAATATATCTCCACAAAACCAGCCCTACAAAAGATTCTTAACGATGTCCTACACATAGAAAACCAACAAGACCACAATAAAAGCCAAGAAGCTGCACCCAAACTGAGAATCCAAGAACCATAGGAAGAACCCAGTTTTGGCAGCCCCCAAGAAGGTGGATAACATGGCAGGAACTCCCAAATACCTCTCAGTCCTATCTCTTAACGTTAACGGACTGAACTCTCCAATTAAGCGACATAGACTGTCTAGTTGGATTAAAAAACAAGATCCTTCTATCTGCTGCCTGCAGGAGTCACATCTTGCCTGTAAAAACAAACACATTTTCAATGTTAAAGGCTGGAACAAAATCTACCAAGCAAACGTCCCCCATAAACATGCGGGAGTTGCAATCCTAATATCAGATATAATAGACTTCAAATTAAAATTTGTGAGAAGATATAATGAAGGTCACTCCATACTAATTAAAGGATCTATCTTTCAGGAGGATATTACAATTCTAAATATCTATTCGCCAACAATGGAGCACCCAAATTTATCAAACAAACACTACTTTCCCTCAAATCCCATATAGATCCAAAGACATTAATTGTTGGGGATTTTAACACACCACTCTCCCCACTAGATAGACCAAATCGGCAAAAACTCAACAGAGAAACCGCAGATCTAAACAGATGCATAGATCAACTAGACTTAACAGACATCTACCGAACATTTCACCCAGCAGCATCAGAATACACGTTTTTCTCAGCAGCACATGGAACGTTTTCTAAAATAGACCACATTTTAGACCACAAAGCAAATTTGCCTAAATTCAGAATCATTGAAGTTATACCTTGCATTCTCTCTGACCACAAGGGAATAAAATTAGAACTCAACACCAAAAGCCTCCAAAGAAAGTCCGGTATCACATGGAGGCTGAACAACACACTGCTCAATCAAGAGTGGGTCATGGAAGAGATTAGAAAGGAAATTCAAATGTTCTTGCTATTCAACAAAAATGAACATACAAATTACCAGCTCCTCTGGACACAGCAAAGGCAGTACTCAGAGGCAAGTTTATAGCTCTGAGCTCCTACATCAACAAATTGGAGAGATCTGAAACTAACAATTTAATGACACATCTAAACCTCTTTGAAAAAGAGCAGCAAGATAAACCCCAATACGGTAGACGGAAAGAAATAATCAATATTAAATCAGAATTAAATGAATTAGAATCCAAAGAAAACTATAGAAATAATCAACAAAACATAGAGTTGGTTCTTCAAAAAACTCAACAAAATTGAGAGACACTTAGCAAATCTTATCAGAAAAAGAAGAGAACACACCCAAATCAATAAACCCAAAGATGAGCATGGAAACATCACCATGGAAACAACCAAGATTCAGAACATTATAAGGGAAAACTTCTCAAAACTTTATGCTAAGAAGTTTCGGAACTTGGCAGAAATGGACCTTTTCCTAGCAAATATTGACATGCCAAAACTAAACCAAGATGAGTTAAACCAGCTTAACAGGCCCATATCAAGCATTGAAATAGAAACAGCAATAAGAGACCTCCCAGCTAAGAAAAATCCAGGACCAGATGGTTTTACAGCGGAATTTTACAAGGCCTTCAAAGCAGAGCTCACACCAATACTCCTCCAACTCTTCAATGAAATTGAAAGAGAAAGCTCACTACCGAACACGTTCTATGAAGCCATCATAACCCTCATCCCAAAACCAGGCAGAGACTCATCAAAGAAAG
The DNA here is from genome assembly GCF_000151885.1 of Dipodomys ordii. Taxonomy (NCBI): domain Eukaryota; kingdom Metazoa; phylum Chordata; class Mammalia; order Rodentia; family Heteromyidae; genus Dipodomys; species Dipodomys ordii. Next base: position 16,918 of record NW_012283730.1, read on the forward strand.
AGAACTATAGACCCATCTCTTTGATGAATATTGATGCAAAACTTCTCAACAAAATTTTGGCCAATCGACTTCAACATTTCATCCAAAAAATCATACACCACGATCAAACAGGATTGATTTCAGGAATGCAAAGCTGGTTCAATATACGCAAATCAATTAATATTATTCATCCCATCAACAGGAGAAAGGATAAGAACCACATGGTTATCTCAATAGATGCAGACAAAGCATTCGACAAGATCCAACACCCCTTTATGATGAAGGTTTTGGAAAAATTAGGAATCCATGGAACATCCCTCTATACAATAAAGGCTGTATATGACAAACCTACAGCCAGCATTCTACTCAATGTTGAAAATCTAAAGCCATTTCCTTTTACTTCTAGAACAAGACAAGGATGCCCACTCTCTCCACTTCTCTTCAATCTAGTATTTGAATGCCTAGCTTCAGCAATAAGACAAGATGCAGACATAAAGAGATACCAAATAGGGTAAGAAGAAATAAAACTCTCCCTCTTTGCAGATGACATGATCTTGTATTTAAAGAATCCCATAGACTCCACTCCCAAATTACTCAAGCTGATTCAAAATTTTGGCAAAGTAGCAGGTTATAAAATTAACCCCAAAAATCAATGGCTTTTCTGTATGTCAACAATGAGAAAAGTGGGGCTGAAATTAGGAAAACAACTCCATTTGTAATAACCCCACAAAAAATAAAGTACCTACGAATTAACTTAACTAAAGAAGTGAAGGACCTCTTTGATGAAAACTTTAAAATCTTGAAAAAGGAAATCAACACAGAACTTAAAAAATGGCAAAACCTCTCATGCTCCTAGATTGGAAAGATTAACATGTGAAAATGGCAACACTTCGCAAGGCTTTCTACTAATTCAATGCAATACCTATCAAAATTCCATCCTCATTCTTCAAGCAAATAGAAGAGGCAATCCAAAAATTCATATGGAACAATAAAAGACCCCGAAGAGCAAAAACGCTCCTCAACGGAAAGAACACTGCTGGAGGAATATCAATACCAAATTTCAAACTCTACTATAAAGACATAGTAATCAAAACAGCTTGGTATTGGCATAAGAACAGACCTCAGGACCAATGGAATAGAATTGAAAACCCAGAAATGAACCTACAAACCTATAGCCATCTAATCTTCGATAAGGGAGCTAAAACAATAGAATGGAAGAATGACAGCCTCTTCAGTAAATGGTGCTGGCAAAATTGGTTAACTACATGTAGAAAACTAAAGCTAGATCCTTATATATCACCCTGAACCAGAATCAACTCCAAATGCATCAAATACCTTAAACTCAAAGCAGACACTCTGAAAACATTACAGGATGGAATAGGAGAAAACCTAGGTCTCCTTGGCTCAGGCCGAAATTTTCTGAATAGAGACCCAGAAGCACAACAAATCAAAGAAAGGTTGGACAAATGGGATTGCATAAAGTTGCAGAGCTTCTGCAGAGCAAATGATGTAGCTAGCAAGATCAATAGAAAGCCCACGGATTGGGAGAAGATCTTTACTAGCCATACAACGGACAAGGGTCTCATATCTAAAATATACTTGGAACTCAAAAAATTAAACCCCCAACAACAAATCCTCAAAGAAACAACTGCCCAATAAATAAGGGGGCGAAAGACTTAAAGAGAAACTTCTCTGAAGAAGATAGAAGGATGGCCAATAAACACATGAAGAAATGTTCAACATCCCTATCATAAAAGAAATGCAAATCAAAACAACATTGAGATATCACCTCACTCCAGTTAGAATGGCAAAAATCAGGAACTCTAACGACAACAGATGCTGGAGGGGATGTGGACAGAAAGGAACCTTACTTCATTGTTGGTGGGAGTGTAAACTTGTTCAACCACTTTGGAAAGCAGTATGGAGGTTCCTCAAAAGACTTCACATAGAATTCCCCTATGACCAAGCAATCCCACTTTTGGGCATTTACCCAAATATTTACAAACAAGACCACACTAAAGCTACCCGCATAACTATGTTTATTGCAGCATTATTTACCATAGCTAAGATATGGAACCAACCCAGATGCCCCTCAGTAGATGAATGGATCAAGAAAATGTGGTATATATACACAATGGAATTCTATGCCTCCATCAGAAAGAATGACATTGCCCCATTTGTTAGGAAATGGAAAAACTTGTAAAAAATTATATTAAGTGAAGTAAGCCAGGCCCAAAGAAACATAGTCCCATGGTTTCCCTTAATTTCATATCTAGTAT
>NW_012283731.1:0-64450 GCF_000151885.1 Dipodomys ordii
TCACAATATCATATAGGACAAAAATGGTAGTGACAAAATATTTCCCTTGAGAAAGATATAGGAGACTGCCAGAAGCATGATATAGTTCAGATAATTTTAAAGAATTTAGAAATGAGAGCTCAAGCATGTCTCTTTATATAATAATTATGTAAGTGGAAGGGCAAAAGAGGGGAAGAGAAGAAAATAACTGACAGTAGATCATTGTCCCAAGTTAGAGTATAAAAGACGTAATCTATAACTTCCAATATAATACGTCCCACTTAATTTAGGTACATGCAGAATATTTACTTGGCTTTTTCCTACTTTAATGCTTCAAAATAAATGAACACTTATAAGAAAAGTTATGTGATTGCCATTGCTTCAACCTGAACACTAACTGTGATGAGCCTTCTTTTTCTCACTTTGCACTTGGAAAATTGTCCCTAAGTTGATAATGTTGTGGCTGATTAAAGTTAGAGTTAGGGGCTTCTACTTGTACAATTATCCCAGAATTGTTTAAAGCAGTTTTCCCCCCAAGATATCCAACTACATTGTCTGAAGCTGTACTTTGAACACACCCTCACACCTGAGCACATTATTTGAAATTATACTTCAGTATTTCTTGGCACATTCTACTTTGTGCCTGTCTTCTTTGCACATTCCTTTTGAGTTCATAGTTGCTCTATTTCCATTTCATCTGAACAAACATATATACATTAAACATATTTAAAATATTATGAGGCTCCTTGACATGGAATTCAGGCCATTTTTTCTGCCATGCCTGGGATTTGAACTCAGGGTCTGGGTAAATCTGCAGCACTGTGGGCGATGGGGAAGATCACCATGCTGGAAGACAAGAAAGTCAGGCCTGCTCCTAGGGCCTGAATTCAAGTCCTAACATTCAAAAAAATAATATTCGTATACATTTTAAATAAATGATTTATATTTACATACACATATTTACTGCATATTGCAGTTAATGTATTCATTTTATTTTGTTTTATTCATTTCTTATGTATTTTAGTGAATATGATTACACATATATCATTTTTGCATCATATTACATAAGACATAGATTTTCCTATGTATTATACATCATTCCTGAGACCCAGGACTTTCACTGATAAGGAAAACAAGTGAGAAAGTTGGCTTTCCACCAGGATTAAGTTTTTGGCAGTTCTGTGACTTGAACTCAGGTCTTAGCAGGCCCACTTCATGAATGGGTAAATGTTAGCATACTAGTCTGATGCAAGTGAAGTTGGTGGGCAAATTTGAGGACCTGAGATTGAGCCCTAGGAATGGCCAATATATATACAGATAGATGTTTAGGGTGCAGTGTGTGTGTGTGTGTGTGTGTGTGTGTGCGCGCGCGCGCGTGTGTATATATATTCATATGTATATGCATCTATAAATGTATACAGAGAGACAAAGATAGACATTTATGTAGATTCTACTATATAACCGTATATAAAGAGTGATGTCTATATCTTATTTTTATATATTATATTATTACCAATTTTTGGTATAAAATCATGCCTCCATTAATATTAATCACAGTAGGAGACTTAATAAAGTATTAATTAGTGAATGACCTATATTTATTGCTTACAATCATATACTAGCTAATTAGTAATTTAATTAGTACATTTCAAACATTGTATTAGTATTCCTATAGATAGGAACAAGTGTCCTAGGATCTTCAGCCCTGTGTAGGTGGCAGTCCCGGGATTGAACTCAAGGCCTAGGTGTCTGAGTTGGACTCAGGCTTCACTGACAGCCCCCAGCCTTCATCCATTCAAGGTCACGTACAGTTTTCAAGCCAAGTCATTGAGACCCAAGAGGGTAACAATGCTAAGGAAACAAAGGTAAAACTGTTGTAAAAACTTCCTGGATTTTTTTTCTCCTCCATTTTTGTTGGCTTGATGTTTTTGTTTTGTTTTGTTTTTTCCAGAACTGGGAGTTGAACTTGGGTCCTAGGATCCTTGAATCAACTGTGGGTGTAAAAGCTGCAACCCATCCTAGGGTAATCATGGTTTAAGACACAATAAAATGTTTCCTTGAGCAAAAGGAGCTCAGGGAAAATGTCTAGCCTCAGGAACTGCCACAAAAAAAGAGCCCGTAACTCCATGTGTCTGTGAATATATTCATGTATTTGTTTCAGTGAACATCCAGAGTCTCTATGAAGAAAGCCACCCAGCCAGGAAATTTGCTTTGAATAGAATGATTTCATAGCACAGAGAATACTTTCAAGATGGTTCATGTTCCCTGGCTCCACTCAATGTTCCCAGGGTAGCCTGAGGGGTTCTTCACGCCCCAGGTTGCTGGAGGAAGTCTGCTTCATTGTTGGAACAGGCGGAGAAAAATCCTCACTCCTGTACAGATGTATAACAAACAATTCATGTGGGGCAATTATAGAGGATGTGTGTGGGCAGGCTCTGAAGGTCAGGAGAAAAAGGCCTCTTTGTACCCCAAGCTATCTCTCCTCCCAGTGCTCTGTTTTGACAGGAAGTCTTCATTTGTGCCATCTCCCATGGCAGGCCAAGTTTCCTGCACTCATCCTGTCTTTGTAAGCCTATGTTTCAGTGTTGAAACAAACTGCTACCACTAATCAAGAGTCCTTCTGGCAGACAATTAGGGAGCTGAAACTAATGAAATTATTCATTATTGGCAACGGCAATGGTGCCTCTGTGTGTGTTTGTGTGTGTGTGTGTGTGTGTGTGTGTGTGTGTGCATACACCAGTCCTGGTGCTTGAACTCAGTTCCTAACTACTCTACCTGAGTTGTTCTCCTGTACAAGGACAGCACTATACCAATTGAGCCACACAGCCACTTCAGGCTTTTTTTTCCCCTAGGGATGTGGTACTGAGAATTCAAACCCTGGGTTTCACACATGCAAAGCAGTCTACCTCTAAGAAACATTCCCAGTGCACTTCCGGTTTATTTCTTTCTTTTCTTGTAAGTTGGAGGAGTTGAAGTCTGGGCCTGGGTGCTGTCTCTGAGCTCTTCAGTTCATGTCTAGTGCTCTACTCCTTGATCTACAGCACCCCTTTATGCTTTCTGGTAGTTTATTGGAAATAACCATCTCAAGGAATTTCCTGCCCAGGCTGGCTTTGGACCGTGACCTGGGATAGTTTTGAACTGAAATCCTCAGCATCCTGAGCAGGCAGGATGATAGACCTCAGCTAAAGACACCTAAGCCGTGACACTTTGATGCAAGAAGGTCCTTGGCTCCACATGGTAGAACGTTAGCCATGAGCCCAAGAAGAAAATCTGCACCTAGGCTCTGAGTTCAAGGTTCATGATGGAGAAAACTAAACCAAAACAATTGTCTGCAGGAGACAAGTCACTAGAGCTCAGTGTATACATAAATTTGGCTCTGCCGTGGGGACATATATGAGCCTCTGCACAATCATCTTACTTCTGTAGCTCTTATAAGGACCAGATTAAACAATATAACTCGTGAAAGACTCAGTACATAGGATCCTGTGAAGGACTCATCACACAGTACCCCATGAATGACTTAGCACCACTGGAAGGACTCATCACATAGCTGTATCCCACAAACTGTCATTAGAATTAGGGTGCTTTCATCAGTATCACCATTCCTTCAGATATATGTCACAAACTGCACAAGTTTACATCTAACAGTTTAGAGGAGGTGATATATCCAGTGCCAAAATTCCACAGGAGTTCTAAGATGTGGATACAGGACAGAGAGCCTCAGGCAAAAGGTACAGCATGGACTAAGGTCCTGAGGTGTGCTGTAGAGCAGGTGGTGTGGTTGGAATGAAGGCTCTGTGGCTTCAGAAAAGTCTGGCAGGACATTCAAGGCTGGGTCCAGGTTTGTACTTAAGTCACAGGGCACAGGGTGGGGTACTAGATTGGGGCCCAGGGGGAAGATTTGCTTGGCTTTACACCAGGGACCCCAGCCATTTCCTGTGGCTGGAAGCTTATTTTTCACAGCTCCTAACCCTCAGGCATCCTTTGTATGGAGGAGTCAGGGCAAATGCAGGGAAGAACTCTTGCTTAAGAAAAGCTTCTAGCCCAATGCCACCAGTGGCTCAAACCCTGTAAATCCTACCAACTCAGGAGACTGAGATAGAGATCGAGGGTCAAGCCAGATCAGGAGATGAAAGTTAGTGAGACTATTCTTGCAGGTGAACTACCAAAAACCAGCAATTGAGCTGGGACTCAATTGGTAGAGTGCTAACCTCGAGGGAAAAAGTTAAGAGACCAGAGACCAGACCCTGAGTTAAATCCCAGTACTGGCACAGTAAAATAAAGAAAAGCTTTCAGGAGCTCCTAGTCCACTCTGGTGAAAGGCCAGATCAGCTGGGCGCCGGTGGCTCACACCTGTCTTCCTACCTTCCCAGGAGGTTGAGATGTGAGGATTGCAGTTCAAAGCCAGCCCAGGCAGGAAAGTCCGGGAGACTCTGATCTCCAAGGAACCTCCAGAGGACTGGATGTAGTTCTGTAGCTCAAGTGGTAAGCTTAAGAGCTGGGGACAGAGCCCAGGCCCAGAGTTCAAGCCCCGTGACCAACACCTGGTCTGCTTGGACCTCACTCTGTGGCTCTAGGCAAAGTAGTTTCCAGTGGGCCCCCTGAGGGTCTCCCAATGTCTAGGTGTCCTACAAGTCTTGAGTGGAGCCTGTTTGGAAGCCATTGCGTACAGAGCAGGCCACAGTACCAGAGTATGGTCGAGCCTTGGGGCATGGAGGTCATCAGAATTGCATCTGTCATGGGTGCAATGTGGATCTGAGCAGTAAATCACCGTCTCAGACCAAGGTTCTGGGCCAGGAGGGGCAGGAGGTGCAAGATGTCACACCAAGTAAGGTCCACTCATGCAGGTATCACAAGTGTGTGAATTTGTCAGTCACACCTTGGGCAGGTGTTGAGGTGGGCTCATGAAAGGCTTGTAGGCTCAGGAATCCACAGCCCACTGGCTGCTGCTTGTAGCAGTCGCTATGCCAGGAATCTCAGGGCTCCGAGTACTGCTTTCCTCACCATTGTTTGGATGCAGATTAAGATCTGCAATCGTGGGCCGACTACAAATGAGCATCCCTAGTGTCCTTCCCTTGGTCCTGTGGCCCCATACACAGATGGAGGGGTAGGTTATATGGAACTTACTGGCATGGCCCAGACCCCTCAGCCCAAGAAGTACTTAGGGAGAAACCACTTGATTTGGCTTGAGAGTTTACTGTGACTATGACTCTGGACTGCCCCCAGTTCTAGCTCATCTCATTACCACCTTCCTCTGTATGCATGTGTGTGTGTGCGTGTGTGTGCATGTGTGTGTATGTAGTGTGTTTGTGTGTGGATGAGCAAGTATGCATCTTGGTACTAGGGCTTGAACTCAGGGCCCGGGCTCTGTCCCTCACTTTTTTCATTCAGGGCTAGCTCTCTACCACTTGAGCCACAGCTTTTCTTCCAGCTTTCAGGTGGTTCTTGGGAGAGGATAGTCTCACAGATATTTCTTGCTCCGCTTCATCTGAATGGCAATCCTCAGATTTCAGACTCCTGAGGAGCTAGGAATATGAGACAGGAGCTATTAGCATTTGGCCACACTTACCTCCTTGGCTAAAACAGATACCTCTCTCCCAGCTGAGCACCCATCTACAGCCACCCCTCCTACCTCATGCTTCAGACGAAACATAACCTCTTCCCCTGAGGACAAAGAAATGGGATCAGTTTGACCTTTGTGTTCTCCACACAATCAGGGGCTGGTGAGAGCTGTTGTGGAGGTCAGAGATCTAGTCCAGGACCAGTAGACAGCTGTTAAAATAGAAGAGAGTATGAAAAGATATCCTTGCAGCTGGATGCCAGTGGCTATAATCCTTGCTACTCAAGGCTGAAACTGGAGGATCAATCAAGTTTAAAAGCTAGCCTGGGCAGACTCTTATCTCCAATAAATCACCAAAAAGATGGGAAGTGGAGCTACTGTAGTTCAAGTGGTACAGCACCAACCTTGTGCAAACAAGCTACATGATAGCACGTAGGCTCTGAGTTCAAGCCCCTGGAAACACACACACACACACACACACACACACACACACCCTGAGCAGGTGCCCATCACTCATACCAGCAATCCTAGCTACTCAAGAGTCTGAGCTCTTAGGGTGGTAACTTGAAGCCAGCCCAGGCAGCAAAGTATGTGAGACACTTATGTCTACTAAACTACTAAAAAAGATGAAAGGTGAGCTGTGGTTCAAGTGTTAGAGTGTTAGCTTTGAGCAAAGGGAGCTTCCCACACAGTGCCAAGCTCTGAGTTCCAGCTCTAAGATTTTTTTAAAGACATCCCCCACCCCAATCAGGCCATAAATCCAGATTTTGGTCATCCTAGATCTCATTTCTGATCCTGCCACTTCCAGAGCACAAGTAGCTGGTGTGTGGCCAGCACTGGGTTAAGAAGTGAACTTATACAAGTGGAGCATAGCCAGGTCAAGGCTAATGCCCCAGAACATTGAGGTACTGGTACATACCAGTCCATTATCCCACAGTTCTATGGCCCTGGAATCTAAAGTCTGTGCCTCTGTATTTTGGGCATCTGGAATTATCTAGAAGGACCAGAGAGGCCCAGCTGGGCCCAGAAGATAGACTTGCCTGTGATAAGGTACCTTGACTTTTCCTTGATACTGACCAACACTTGCAAGCCACCTTGGTTTCACCTCCCATGTAGCCCCAGATCATCCTTGCTTGGGGAGGCTTCAGTCAGCTATCAAGCTCGATCTGGCCAAAGCCACTGGAAACCACCCTTCACCCACTCCACTGCCAGCCTGCTAGGAGTGGGACATGCAGCCAGTGGAAAAGGACAGGACAACGCATGACTGACCCTGCCACCCCAGAGGCAGGGAAGAACATATGCCAGCTTGCCCTGCTGATTCAGAATCCCTTGGAGGTGGCCAAAGATATGGACAGCCGGACTTAGGCCCCAAAGAAAAGCTGGTATATGCAGATCTCTGGCAATTTAGGACTCATTGTAGACCCTGATAGGGGGCTAAATGCAAGGTTGCCATGGAGGAGGGGCACCATCCGAGTTCAGGAAGAGGCAGACAGGTACCCTGGAAGTGGACAGAGAAAGATGAGGAAAATACACACACACACACACACAAACACACACACACACACACACACACACACACACACATGGGTAACGCAAGGCCTCAGCAGTTCCTGATCACCTGAACATCCTAACACCCAGAAAGATGGCTCTACAGTCCTCATACCAAATGTAGACAAAACTCAGAGTCTCTCACACATCTGAAATGGCTCATTACTCAGCATGGCACTTCCTACTGTACACACTGCTATGAAGAAAAGTCAGCCACCTTATTTTTGCTTGTCGGTCATGGGGTTTGAACTTTGGGCCTGTGTGTAGTCCCTCAGCTCTTCAGCTGAAGGTGTGAGCTCTACCACTGGAGCCATAGTGTCACTTCTGGTTTTCTGGTGGTTCACTGGAGATAAAGTCTCCCAGACTTTCCTGCCCAAGCTGGCTTTGAACTGTGATCCTCAGATCTCAGCCTCCTGAGTAGCTAGGATGTCATTTGTGAGCCACAGGCAGTGCCTGGCTTCAGCCACCTTCTTAGACCAGGGGAAATCCAACTTGTCAGGCCACAAAGCACATGCAACCCTTCACTTCAGACTTTTACACCAGCATCCAAAACCATTCTTCCTTGGATGGAGAGAATAAAATTGACACTACCCTCCCACCCCTGCTCTCCTTGCCCACTCCTTGCCTAAGATAGGACACACCCTCTGGAGTTCTTGGTAAGGCAATGCACACCCTGCTGTGACTTCACACTGGGGCAAACCTGGGGAGTTCTTAGAAATGTCTGTACACTGAGGCCAGCACCTGTTCTCCCAACCAAAGCAACCACACTCCTTCACCATCTCTTGCAAGCAAGGAATGCGTTCTTTTTTGTTTGTTTGTTTGTTTTTTTTTTTGGTTGAGGGGCTGGAAATCAGGGCTTGATATCTGTCCCTGATAATGATTTTTGCTCAAGGCCAGTGTTCTACCACTTGAACCATGGCACCAGTTCTGGTTGGAGATTGGAGATAAGACTCTCATGGGACTTTCCTGCCTGAGCTGGGAAACAAGATCCTCTGGATCTCAGCCTCCCAAGTAGCCAGGATGACAGGAGTGAGCCAACAGCGCAGGAGTTATGGTTTCTCATTCCTTAGAATTTCCAACTCGTTCTCCTCTAAACACTACCACCTAGATACTCCTCTACCTCCCTCAGGCATGGCAAATGGAGGCTCAGAATCTGGGTAGGGCCATGGGTATTAAAGGGCCCCCTGCACATCACTATCTCTCTCTAAGCTCCCATCATCCTCCTCTGGATGGCCTGGTCTTACAGGGTAGATCATACCCACTAGGACTTCTGCAGCCTGTCCTGTATCCCCCTGCCCCACCCAACCAGTACCTGAGAATTTCTGGGGCCAGCTGCTCCATGTCCTGGTGGAAAATGTTGGGAGGGTTGCTGGAAAGTGGGTCCAGGAGTGCTCAGGACAGAAGGAGTGTCCAGATCCTTACTGTCAAAGAAGGAGACACAATGCATGGATTGATCTACTAAGAGCTACAGGTCATAGCCATCCACCTGTCACCCAGGTCCCATGGAGTGCTGTTTTATATTGACAGTCCTGGGGCTTGACCTCGTGGCCCAGGCACTGTCCCCGAGTTACTTTTGCTCGAGGCGAGCGCTCTTCCACCTGAGCCAAGGTGCGAATTCTGGCTTTTTCTGTGTATGCAGAACCTAGGAATCAAAACCAGGGTTTCCTGTGTGCCATGCGAGCCCACTTTTGCTAAGACACAATCCCAACCTTGGATAGCTGTTCTTCTGTGACCCCTTGGGCCTGTCTTGGCACAGTCTTGCACATATTTACCGAGTTTTCACCAGCAGCCCTGGCTAGAAATGAACACACTCTGCTATGTTGTCCTTTATCTACCTCATCTTTGCTCTCTGTACTTCTTTTCAGATCCTCCTTGTTAAGCAATACCCCCTTTCAAGTGCTGTCTCTAAGAAGCCCACTCCAAAAACCCTGGCAGAGGAGGATCTTTCCACTCTGCAAGCTGCCGGTCTTGTCATGCTCTGCCTTCCAGTTGATGTGGGTTGAGAGTGCACAAAGGGGAAGGCCTGGCTTCCAAAACCCAATTTCTGAAGGCTCTGATACACTACCCAAGGACCTGCTGTATTTAACTCCGTGACAAGGCACTTAAGGCTCAGGCAGTCTGGGGGCAACAAATGGGGCAATTTCTTTGTGTGGGCTTTAACTGAGGGTCTGGGAGCTGTCTCTCTGAGTTTTTGTGCTCAAGGGTGGTACTCTACCACTTGATCCACAGCTCCACTTCTGGCTTTTTGGTGGTTCCATGGAAAGTAGAATCTCACTGACTTTTCAGCTTATGGCTGGCTTCAATTTTTGATCCTCAGATCTCTGCCTCTCGAGTAGCCAGTTTGTCGGGTGTGATCCTGAGCCAGAGGTGACAGGCACCAGGGCTTTTCTTTTGAGCTTTTGTTTATCTCATGTCAACTAGCAAGCCCTAGTTAATATAATCATTTACAGGGGATCAAGTTCCTCTCCTAGGTCAGTTAATCCAAGGAGATAAAGTGTCTTTGGAAAAGTCTAGTCTGAGTTGGCTAGGTGAGTGTGTGTGTGTTTGACTATGAGTTTCGGGGATACCTACCCCCATCTCTCTGGTGCTTCATTCTCCCAGTGGTGAGTACATCCAGTATCTCCACCCCAAGGAAGGTGGGTAGAAGAGGGTACATCAGGTCACACCAAGTTTGATGATCTGAATTCTATCCCGCAACTGAAGCGGGGAGAGATAATAGAGAGAAGGAGAGGTTTAGAGGAACATCAAAGGAAGCCCCTTACCTTTGGCTACAACTACCAGAGAGAAGACTGAATCCATCCTTTTTGGTAGTAAGATAACAGGTGCCCACTATTCATTTATTTTATGTTTTTGTGAGTCCTGGGTCTTGGATTCAGGCCCTGAGCTTCTTTTACTCAAGGCTGAGGCTCTAACACTTGAGCTACAGTGCCACATCTGGCTTTTTTGTGGGGGGAGAGGTGGTTTATGGGAGATTAGAATCTCTCAGACTCTCCTGCCTGGGCTGGCTCTTAGTCATGACCATCAGAGCTCAGCCTTCCAAATAGCCAGGATGACGGGTGAGAGCCACTGGCAGCTGACCACCACCATCCATGTATAATCCCCTAGGGGCAGTGCTGGGCCACCCTCACTGCACCCCCCTTGTTGTGAGAGGGAAGCAGACACGCGTGGGTTTGATACTTCAACAGCCTACCTACCTTTGAGCATTGTTCAGGGTCAGTCTGATGGCGGCTTCTTCCCTATCCACAGCAATGACTTGGCTCTTTCACAAGAACAAATGTTCCCCAGGAGGTGTTAGTTCTCAGGTCTTTCCTCTGCACACCGACCCCACTCACTGAAACAACACACCCCAGCAAAGCGAAGTAGACATACAGTGAATTCATTTTCTTATAATCAGGGTCTGGCCAGATAGGTGGCGGTGAGGATCAGAGGCCCGGGATTGTGCTGTGTGGTTGGACAACATGACACTTCCTCATCCACTTTCCTTTAACTGTCTTAGCAGAGGGTAGTGGGGACGGGCTCACCAGATGGACTGACAAGGAATAACCATCACAGTCTATCCCGGACACAGAGGGGCTTACCTCAAGGAGCTAGTTTAACAGGTTGAGCGAGACAGCTCCTGAACCACAGCCCACCTCCAGAATGAGAGGGACACCTTGAGTCCCAGCCACATGGGGACCCTGGGCCACCTCCTCCAACACCCATTCAACCAGTTCCTATGAGAGAGTGAGAGAGAGAAAGTCAGGATTACACTTAAGCAGAGTGCCAGTAGAACAGGACTATAATGGTAACTACACATGAGGCTGAGATATGAGGATCATGGTTCATAGCCAGCCCAGGCAGGAATGTTTATGGGACTCTTATCTCCAAAGAACCACCAGAAACCCGGAAGTGATGCTGTGGCTCAAGTAGTAGAGTGCTAGCCTTTATCTGAGGAGCTTGGAGACAGCACCCAGGCCCAGAGTTCAAGCCCCACAACTGACAATAAGTGGACTTCCCACCACAAGAAGTGGACTGAATAGCAATCATTGTCCTAGGGACCATGGCAGAGAAGTCAGGCTGAGCTTCCTGTCAGCTGGGGGTCATGAGTAGGTCACCCCGTTTCTCTGTGCCTCATTTTCTCCAGCTACAAAACTGAACAGTGAAGGATCCCCTTCCTCATTGGATAGGGTAAGGATGAAAGAGAGCCATGTTTTGTTTCATAATCCCATACCTGCAGCATGATAAATAATAGGCCCCATCTGAGCCCTTTCCAGGTATCTTCCTGTCATATGCTCATATAATTGCCAAGAACAATATCTGATGACCATTCCCTCTATGCCTGGCTCTACCCCACAGATCCCCCTGTATTGATCCCTTCTTTCCTCACAACTGTCTTGTGAGGCTACTGAGGTCAGATGGTTGAGGCCCAATGCAGAGCTTCAACTGTGATAAAGAAACAGCTGTCATGGATTAAGAGTTTGGGACAATCCATCTAAACCGATGACTGAGCATGGCGCTACATGTCTAGCATCCCAACTACAGAGGATCAGGCATGGTGGCCAATTCCTGTCACAGGAGGACCGCATCCAGCCTAGCCTGAGCATATATTGAGTCTCTAACTCAGAAATGACCAAGACAGAAAGGCTTGGCTCCCGTGGTAGAAGACCTGACTGGAAAGCCCAAGGCCTTGAGTTCAAACCCTAATATACTGAAAAAAATCAGAGGCCCGGTGCCAGAGACTCATGCCTATAATCCTAGATACTCAGGAGGCTGAGATCTGAAGATCACAGGTCAATATTTAAAATAAGGTTGGCCTCGCCCATCGGACTTCATGATGAGAAGACCCATAGTCTGACCCATGCCAATATGCTCCATACTAACGGCTCACATCCATACTAAGTGATGGCCACGTTCCCTGTCCCCCTGGGGAGCCACCCTCTGTGGGCCCCACCCCCCGTTCCTCCCAATGTCCCTCTGTCACCAACCAGGCCCAAGGGAGTGAACAGTTCCAGGCCACACAAATCCCTTCATCTTACAATTTAGCAGTCCTGATTCCCCTTCAAGCATCTCACCCTTCCAGGTCCCCAGACCTTAGTCATAAAGCCCATTCATCCTCCAATGACAGCCGTTAGAAGTTACCAAAGGTTCAGGTGCTCCTTGTTACAACCCACTTCTACACACACACACACACACACACACACACACACATGCATACACACACACACACACACACACACACACACACACACAGCCAGCTCGGGTGGCTCCTGACTGTCATTCTAGTTACTCAGGAGGCTGACATCTGAGGAGCACTGTTCAAAGCCAACTCATGCAGGAAAGTCTGTGAGGCTCTTATCTACAGTGACCCACCAAATAGCCAGAGGTGGAGTTGTGGCTCAAGTGTCAGAGCACTAGCTTTGAGCACAAAAGCTCAGGAACAGCACCTAGGCCCTGAGTTCAAGGCCCAGTTTTTCTACCTCCAAACATACACAGACACATACACAGACAGACAGACAGACAGACACACACACACACACATACACACATGTATAGCCCAAGGCTTCAGCAGTCCCTGAGAACAGAACCATGAACTCACTCCATTAGGGTCACATCCCATTCCCAAGAAGGTGGACACCCAACCTCAGACCCACTGTAGACAAAACAATGAGCCTTTCACCTATCTGAAATGTCTCATAACCCAGCATGGAATTTCTTACCATACATACTGCTATACAGAAAACTTAGTCACCTCTTATTTTGTTGTTGGTCATGGGGTTTGAACTCTAGGCCAGGGTACTATTCCTCAGCTCTTCAGCTGAAGATGAGCATTCCCCAATTGAACCACAGCACTACTTTCTGTTCTCTGGTGGTCCATTGGACATCGAGTCTCACAGACTTTCCTGCCCAAGCTGGCTTTGAACCGTGGTCTTTACAGCTTTATGAGTAGCTAGGATGACAATTGTGAACACCGGTGGCGCCCGGCTTCAGCCACCTTCATATACCCAGAGGAAACCCAATTTGTCAGGCCACAAACTTCTTGCAAACCTTCACTTCAGACTCTGACACCCAGCATCCAAATCCATCCTTCAATGGAGAGAATACAGACACAACAATCCCACCCCTGCACCCATTCGCCCAATCCCTGCCTGCCACAGGCCATGTCCTCCTGATGCTGTGGCTTCAAACTGGGGCAAACTTGGGGAGTTCTTAGAAATGTCTGTACAGTGAGGCCAGCACCTGGTCTCCCAATCACAGCATCCGCCTGCCACTCCCCCTTCCCACCTCCCCCATCCTTTGCAGGCAAAGAAGTCTTACTTTCTTCCTTTTTTTCTTTTGTGGGTCTTGAACTCTGGGCCTGGGTGCTGTCCCTGATCTCTTTAGCTCAAAGCGAGCACTAAACTACTCGAGCCACAGCACCACTTCTAGTTTTCTGTCAGTTCCTTGATGACAAGAGTCTCAGGGTCCTTCCAGACCAGGCTGGCTTTGGGCCATGGTCCTCAGATCTCAGCTCCTGATTACCTAGGATGACAGCCATGAGCTACTGGCATCCAGCAAAACATACTTTTCCATGCTTGTCATCCTATTCCCTCAGGAGACTGAGATCTGAGGACTGTACTTGCATGCCACCCTTGGCAGCAAAGTCCATAAGAACTCTTTATCTCCAATTAAACACCAAAAAAAAGTTGGAAGTGGAGCTGTGGCTCAAATTATAGTGTGCTAGCTTTCAGCATCAAAGCCAAGGGATAGGACCCAGTCCCTAGTTTCATGCTTTTTCTAGCAAAGACCCACCCAAGAAAGAGAAGCAGGTGGGCACATGGGAGATCAAAGTTAACCCATAATACTCAATACTCCAAGAACAGGCCCCATCATGCTCTGATTCTTTAGATTCTATATCCTACATCATGACAGTCTTAGATAGAACTGACCAGGCACCTAGTTAGGACATTCAACTACAATCTCATACTGAGGATCCCCTGAACTAATCAAAGACGCAGGATCTCTCGCTGTACTGCCTCAATACTGGACAGTGAGGTGAGTTCTAGTTATCCAACCACAAGATGTGGGAACGAAAGGATTTCTGGGCCAAGGGTCCCTCTCTCTCAGGAAGGAGAAAAGGGCTTATCCATCCCAGGAATGTTCCTATGAGTATCCTCAAAGAAACAACCCTGCTCAGAGCCTAGTGAGTGTTCCCACCAGCCTCTACCCAACCCTTCCCCACCTTCAGTTGGCTCTCTCTGAGTCCTAGATCTGCCATCTAGACTAAAGGCTGAGCCAGCAAAGACACCCACCTCTGCCTCTGAGAATGACAATCACAGGATCCTAACGCCCCTCGAGGAAGTCTTGGGGCACCACCTATCCCGACTCCCGCCCTCATTCCCTGTCTGTCCTGTGCCAGTGGCATGCTTACCTCTGTCTCTGGTCAAAAATGAACACCAGGGATGTGATCTTCAGATTGAGCCTGGAAATCCCAGTCCCAAAAGTCGTACTGCATAGGCATCCTGTGGTGGATGATAGCCAGGTGGTCAACAGGCACCAGGACATTTAATAGCAATGTGGCTGGGTCAAAAGCTCTATCAGTGATGGTCTAGGTTGACAGGCAAGGTTCTGACACACCTGACCTGGGATCATCCTCCCTTTTCTTCTTGCTTTTTATCCCTTGCTCCACCCTCTTGACACTCCATCACCCCAACACCTCCATAGCCCTTAGACATTTCCTTCTTATCTGACCAGAAAATAAACTCCTGGGGGCCGGAGATGATTGAAACCTGGTGACCCACCCTGAGCCCAAGGGTCTACCCGAGGCTGCTTCCCTCTGCAGTCAGTGACCACAAGGCTCCTGGATGTCATGAAGTTGCTGAGGGGTCAGTGGCTTGGTCCTACATACTGCCTTTATGCTCTGAAACTGTCCCCACAGAGATGTGAATGGTTGGCTCCCTTGATCCAGGGACTCCAAACCAAGGCTTACATGTTCTTCCTTCTTCCTTTCTTTCTTTCTTCTCTCTCTCTGTAATTCCCTCTTCTCTCTCTTTCCTTTCTTTTTCACTCCTGGGCCTTGAACTTAGAACCTGGGTGATGTCTCTGAGCCATTTTACTCAAGGCCAATAGACTACAGCTTCAGCCACACATCCACTTCTGCTGTTTTCTTTTTGTTAGTTGGAGATAAGAGTCTTACAGGCTTTCCTGCCCTGGCCTTAAGCCTCTATCCTCCCCTCTCAGCCTCTTAATAGATAGGATGACAGAGCCACAGGGCCACTTCAGTCTTTTTTTTTTTTTTTGTGATGTGGTACTGAGGAATCAAAACCCAGGGATTCATATGTGCAAAGCAGTCTACCCCCTTACTCTTCAGGTTTCTTTCTTTCTCTTCTTGTATGTTGGAGGAGTTGAAGTCTAGGCCTGGGCACTATCCTTGATTTCTTCAGCTAAAGCCAAGTACGCTACCACTTGAGCTACAACATTTCTTCAGGCTTTTGTTGGGTCACTGGAGAGTAGCGTCCATCTCAAGAATTTCCTGTCCAGGATGGCTTTGGACCCTGATTCTCAGCTCTCAGGATCCTGAGTAGCTAGGAGGACAGGCGTGAGTTAGTGCTGCCCAGCTTCCACTTCAAGTTTCTAATAAGTTTCTAAGTGGTGAATAGGAGATAATATTCTCATGGGATGCTTTGTGTCTGGGATAGTTTGGAACCCAGATCCTCAGATCTCAGCTTCATGAGTAGGCAGGGTGACTGACCTCAGCAACAGAGGCCTAGATCTTAACACTCTGTTGTAAGAGTATCCTTGGCTCCACATGGTAGGGTGTTAGCCTTGAGCCAACAGGGAAGGGTCAGTGCCTAGGCCCTGAGTTCAAGGTTCACGACTGTGAAAAATAAACAATTGTCTGCAGGAGACAACTCACTAGATTTCATTACATATATAATTTTAGTGAGCCTCAAGTTTCTTATCTGTACCATCATCTTACTTGTGGAGCTCTTACAAGGACCAGATGAAAGAATGAACCCCATGAAGGACTCAGCACACACCTCATGAAGGACTCATCTCATAGCTGTATCCCACACGCAGACATTAGAATTAGGGTGTTTTCATCGGTATCACCATTCTTTCAGAAACATGTCACAAACCACACAAAAGTCACATCTAATGATTTAGAGGGATGGGATTTTTGAGAGGGCTTGGAGTCAGCCACAGGGAATGCACTGGAAGGTTGGGGGTACTGTTCTAAGATGTTTTGCTCAAGGCTAGAGCTCTACCACTGTGAGCCACAGCTCAGAGTTTTGCAGACTTCCTGCAAGGGCTGGGTTTTAAACCCACCAGTGTCAGATCTCAGCCCCTGAGTATCTTGGATGACAGGGCTGAGTGAGCCAGCAGCATCTGGCTTCGAGGGTCTGGGTTGCAGTGGTTTACTCCTGGCTAAATCAGGTTAGATGTCAGCTCTCAGCACCAGACTCCAGGTTTGCTCTGTGATGAGGTATTTGCAGTCCTATCTTTATATCGTTGCATTCTATTTTCTTTTTTTGGTGCCAGTCCTGGGTCTTGAGTAAGGGTCTAGACACAGTCCCTAAGCTTTTATGCTCAAAGCTAATGCTTGACTGCTTGATCGACAGCATGACTTCCAGATTTTTCTGTGCACGCGGTAGTGAGGAATCGAACCCAGTGCTTTGTACTTACTAAGCAAGCACCCTACCACTGAGCCCTGGGAGTGACAGGAGTATGAACAGATAAATGTGTAGATTGGTTGACAGATAAATGGATGTATATGTATACAACAAGAGAGAGATGTCTATGTAACTGCATATAGAATATTACTACCAATTATTGGTGATTAAATTCCTTACTTTTTAAAGTATCATGATTGAATACATAATAAAATATTAATTGAAAATTAGTCAATGTAGTATAATTGTGTATACTTTTATATTATAATCATACACTAACTACTAATTTGTTACTTTTATAACATTCCATTCCTATGGATGCATATGGGAATGGGTTTCTTAGAATCTCAGGCAATTCATTAGTGGCAGTCCTGGGATTCCACCTCCAGACCTAATTTGCCTGTTTCGGCTGTGGCTACCTTAATAGCTGCCAAACATCAGCAATGCAAGGTCATGTACACTTTCTGGGCCTTGGCATTTAGACCCAGGATGGTTACAATACTAAGGAAATAAAAAGGTAATACTACCTTCTTGAACTTCTCAGAATTATGCTTCTCTTTTTTATTTTTTATATTTTTTGCTTGTCCCGAGATTTGAACTCAGGTTCTAGGATCACAGTACTGGCAGTGGCAGAGATGCTAAGACCTGACTTCAAGCTCCGTACTTGGCAATAATAATAATAAGACCCTGGCTTGAATTTGCACAATTTTTCTGGCAGGCATGGGATTTGAACTCAGGGTCTGGGTAACTCTGTGACACTGTGGGTGAAGGGGAATGGCTCACTGTACTTGAAGACAAGAAATTCAACCAGTTCCTAGAGCCTGAATTGAAGCCCCAGCACTGGAAAAAAGAATGTTCATATATGAGATCTATTTACACACATGGGTTTACTGTGTTGACATTTATTACCCTTATTTATTTTGTATTATTACACATATAACATTCCTTTTATTATATCATATCACATAGGATATATTTTATACATCATACTGAGGTCAAGGACTTTTGCAGAGAAGGAAAACAATGTGTCAAAATTGGCTTCTTACTACAAAGAAGAAATTTTTGGCCATCCTGGGATTTCAACTCATGGACTACAATGCCCAATCCATAAATGGGGTCACAGTCTTAGCAGACCAGACTCTGGCAAACTGAGCTGCCAGGAAGTTCTGAGGACCTATGATCAAGCCACACTACTCCCATATGTATATATGATCAAGCCACATTAGTCCCATATATATATATATATATATATATACACACACACAAATATACATATATATGTTGATAAATGTGTAGATTGAGATATATATATATGTATATGTATAAATATATATACATATATAGAGGGAGAGAGGGACTGTGAGGATATTAAATTATATATATATTATTACCAATAATTAGTTATTAAATTATGCTTCCATTTAATGAAGCATTAATTAAAAATTAGTCAATATCCTTAATCATATCATGATGCTAGAATGGAAGATATAAATCCAATAATTATTCTTTGGCATTCTAAAATAGAATCATGAAGCAACTGCACATTTAATTATTACTTTTATAATATTCCATTAGCATTCACATAAACGGGAATGAGTTTTTCAGGATCTCCCTCTATTTGTGGGTGGCAGACCTAGCATTAAAACTCCAAGCCTGAGTAGTTTAATTTGAATGTAAACCATTGGAATGACACCGTGAAGATTTCAGATGGTTACGATTAAAATAAGAACAAGAAGAAAAGAAAGCAAGTTATCAATGGTTCCTGCCTGTAATCCTAGCTCCTTAGGAGGCTGAGATGTAAAGAATGCCAATTTGAATTCAGTCAGGGCGGGAAAGTCCATGATACCCTTCTTTCTAAGAGGTCACATGAAAAAGAAAAGCCATGAATGGGTCTGTGACTCAAGGGAAGAGTGCCACACTTGAGCAAAAGGAGCTCAGAGACAGAGCCTAGGCTCATAGTACAACCACAGACCTGCCAAAAAAAGAGGATGCAATAACTCCTTGTTTCTTTGTATAGATGATGAGCATTCAGCAGGTTGCCCATGCCCAGACACCCAAACTGGGCAAGCTGGGACAAGCCCTCAGAGAGTACTAAGTCTGAGCCATCAACTTGACCGAAGCATCCTTCTCTGCCATTTAAAGAACTGAAGCCTTATGTTCTGGCTGAGGTGTCCCATTGGGACACATAGAAGCCAGACACTGCCTCCAGGGAGACCACAGTTCTAGGCTATAGGAGTTGTCGAAGGTTCTGGCTTCTTATTTTCCATCCCTCTGTATGATGTCAGCCTAGACCTCTGGAGCCTGGTGGCTATCACTCATTTATCATTCCTCATTGCCAAGTCACAGGCTGGTCCCAAGTATTGGCAAAGATATGAAATAGTCAGCGATTTCTACAACAAAAGAGGTAAACTAATATACCTCACCTTCATAACTTCCATTAGAAGTGAGCCTTGGGTTGTGTATGTGGCTTAGTGGTAGAGTGCTTACATAACATGCATGC
Source organism: Dipodomys ordii (assembly GCF_000151885.1). NCBI lineage: Eukaryota > Metazoa > Chordata > Mammalia > Rodentia > Heteromyidae > Dipodomys > Dipodomys ordii. The sequence goes on from NW_012283731.1 coordinate 19,217, forward strand.
ATGAAGCCTTGGGTTCTATTCTTCAGTACCACAGAAACAGAAAAAGCCAAAAGTGGTACTGGGGCTTAAGTGGTAGAGTGCTAGCCTTGCGCAAAATAAGCACGGATCCGGAGTTCAAGCCCCAAGACTGGCAAAAAAAAAGTCAACCTGGTGAGATATATTGTTCTGGGACTTAGAGGAGGGCTGAGGTTATAGGGAAGAGGTAGGGTAGAGGGCAGGTGTTAGTGACTCACCCTTGTAATCTTAGCTACTTAGGATGTTGAGATCTGAGGATGACAATTGTAAGGAGGAAAGTCTACCTGAGACACTTTTCTCCAATTAAACACCCAAAAAGCCAGAAGTAGAGCTGTGGTTCAAGTAGTAGAGCACAAGCCTTGAGCACAAAGGCTCAGGGATAGAATACCATCCAGGCCATGAATTCAAACCCCAGGAATGGCACACACACGCACACACACACACACACACACATATACAACCTTACACACATACACACACACACACACACACATCAAGATAGAGCATTTGCCAGTCAGCCTGCACAAGTTCCATCTCTAGAACCTTAATACTAAAAAAAGAAAAGGGGGAGATTGGAAGGAAAGACTTGCTCCATGAGGTGATATAACCAGTGCCAAAATTCCACAGGTGTTCTAAGATGTGAAAGAGGACAGAGAGCCTCAGGCAGAAGGTCCAGAATGGGCAACGGTCTTGAGGTGTGGTTTAGAGCAGGTGGTGTGGGTGGAATGAAGGTTTGGTGGCTTCAGACAAGTTTGGCAGGACATTCAAGGCTGTGTCAAGGTTTGTACTTGAGTCACAGGTAGGGCAGAGGTTGGGGTCCCAGAATGGGGCCCAGGGGGAAGATTAGCTTGTCTTTTCACCATGGACCCCAGCCATTTCCTGTGGCTGGAAGGCTATTTTTTATAGCTCCTGACCCTCAGGCCTCCTTTGCATGGAGGAGTCAGGGCAAATGAGGGGAAGAACGCTTGCTTAAGAAAAGCTTCTAGGGGATGAGAAGGAGGCTCGGTGGTAGAGCGCTTGCTTTGCATGCCTGAAGCTCTGGGTTCGATTCCTCAGCACCACATAAGCAAAAAAGAAAAAGCCGGGAGTGTCGCTGTGGCTCAAGTGGTAGAGCACTAGCCTTGAGCTGAAGAGCTGAGGGACAGTGCCCAGGCCCAGAGTTCCGGCCCCACGACTTGACCTCCTCCCCCAAAAAAGAAAAGCTTTTAGCCTAATACCACCAGTGGCTCAACCCCTGCAAATCCTAGCTACTCAGGAGACTAAGATCAGAGGGAGGAAAGTTGAGGGAAAAAGTTAAGAGACCAAAGCCCAGACCCCTCAATTCAAGCCCCAGTACTGCCACCTAAAAAAATAAAGAAAAGCTTTCAGGAGCTCCTAGTCCACTGTAGTGAAACTCCAGATCAGCCCGGCACAGGTGGCTCACACCTGTCCTCCTAGCTCCTCAGGAGGCTGAGATCTGAGGATTGCGGTTTGAAGCCAGCCCAGGCCGGAAAGTCTGGGAGACTCTGATCTCCAAAGAACCTCCAGAAAACTGGAAGTGGTGCTGTGGCTCAATTGGTAAACTGAAGAGCTGGGGGACAGTGCCCAGGCCGAGTTCAAGCACCATGACCAACACCTGGCCTGCTTGGACCTCACTCTGTGGCAGAGTGCTTTCCAGTGGGCCCCTGAAGGTCTCCCAATGTCTAGGTGTCCCACCAGTCTTCAGAGCAGCCTCTTTGGCTGCAGAGTAGGCCACAGTATCAATGGGTCAAGCCTTGGGGCATGGAGGTCTTTGGTCGAGTCATCAGAATGGCATCTGCCATGGGTGCAGTATGGATCTGAGCAGTAAATCGACATCTCATACCAGAGTTCTGGGCCAGGAGGGGCAGGAGCTGCAAGATGGCACAGCAGGTAATGCCCACTCATGCAAGTATCACAAAAGTGAGAATCTGTCAGGCACACCTTTGACGGGTGTTGAGTTGGGCTCATGAAAGGCTTGTAGGCTCAGGAATCCACAGGTTGCTGGCTGCTGCTTGTAGCACTCACTACCCCTGGAGTCCCAGGGCTTGGAGCCCTGCTTTCCTCACCAGTGCTCGGGGGCAGATGAAGGTCTGCAATCATGGGCCAACTACAAAGGAGCATCCATAGTGTCCTTCCCTTGGTCCTGTGGCCCCATGCATGAATGGATGGGCAGGTTCCATGGAACTTACTGCCATTACCCAGACCCCTCAGCACAAGAAGGGCTTAGGGAGAAACAACTTGATCTGCATTGAGAGTTTACTATGATTATGCCTCAGGACTGCCCACAGTTCTACCTCAGCTCATCATTAATACCTGTCTGTGTGTGTGTGTGTGTGTGTGTGTGTGTGTGTATGTGTACATGCATCTGTGCATGCACATATTGGTACAGGGGTTTGAACTCAGGTCCCAGGCTCTGTCCCTGAGTTTTTTCATTGAGGGCTAGCACTACCACTTGAGCAGAAGAGATTCTCACAGACTTTTCTAGCTGGGCTGCCACTGAATGGCAATCCTCAGATCTCAGCCTCTGAGGAGATAGGAATATGAGAGAATGAGCTATTAGTATCTAACTGGCCAGACTTTCCTTCTTGGATAAAACAAAGTTCCTCTCTGTCCCAGCCGGGCACACATGTACAGCTACCCCTCCAACCCAGGCTTCAGACAAAACATACCCTCCCCTGAGGACAAAGAAATGGGATCAGGTTTGAGCTTTATGTTCTCCACACAGTCTGGGGCTGCTTGGAACTGATGTAGAGGTCAGAGATCTAGGCCAGGGCAAGTAGACAGCTGTTAGAACAGAAGAGCATAGGAAAAGACATCCTTGCAGCTGGGTGCCAGTGGCTCATGCCTATAATCCTAGCTACTCAAGGATCAATCAAGATTCAAAACTAGCCTGGGTAGACTCTTATCTCCAATGAATCATCAAAAAGCTGGGAAGCCAAGCTACCCTAGTTCACATGGTACAGCACCAACCTTGTGCAAACAAGCTAAAGGATAGCACCTAGACTCTGAGTTCAGGCCCCGGTAAACACACACACACACACACACACACAAACACACACATATTAACGTCTTTAGAAGGTGCCAATGTCTCATACCAGCTATCCAATACTCAATAGGCTGAGCTCTTAGGATGGCAGCTTGAAGCCAGCCCAGGCAAGAAAGTCCATGAGACTCTTCTCTCCACTATACTACTAAAAAAGATGACAGGTGAGCTATGATTCAAGTGGTAGATTGTTAGCTCAGGGACAGTGCCTAGGCACTGAATTCCAGCTCTGAGATTTTTTTTGTGGGGTCCAGTCATGGGGCCTGAACTCTGGGTCTGGGCACTGTCCCTCAGCTCTTCAGCTCAAGGCTAGCACTCTACCACTTGAGACACAGTGCCACTTCCGGCTTTTTCCTTTTTGCTTATGTGGTGCTGAGGAATCGAACCCAGGACCTCAGGGATGCAAGGCAAGCACTCTACCACTGAGCCACCTTCCCAGCCCTCTGAGATTTTTTTTAAAATAAATACCCTTTGCCATCACCAACCCCGCAAGCCATAAATCCAGATTTTGGTCATCCTAGATCTCACTTCCATTCCTGCCACTTCCACAACACTGCCACAAGTAGCCAGTTTGTGGCTAGCACTGGGTTAAGAATTGAACTTACACAAGGGGGACATAACCAGGTCAAGGCTAATGCCCCAGAACATTGAGGTACTGGCCATACCAGTCTCTCACCCCCTCTACCCTGACTCTGGAATCTAGTGTGTGCCTCTGTTTTATGGTTATCCGGAATTGTGTAGAAGGACCTGAGAGGTCCAGCTGGGCGGGGGGGAAAATAGACTTTCCTGTGATAATGTATGTTTACATTTCCTAGACACCAATGGATACTTCCAAAACAACTTGGCTCACTTTCCATGTAGCCCCAGATCCTCCTTGTTTGGGTGGCCTTCAGTCAGCTATCAGGCTGAAGTTGTCCAGAGCCATTGGCAACCACCCTTCTCCTACTCCATTGCCAGCCTGCTAGGATGGACATGCATCCAGAGGCCCAGCTGAGGAAAAGGACAGGACATGGCATGACTGAGCCCCTCCTCTTTTGCTGGCCTTGCTGACCCAGAATCCTCTGGAGGCGGCCAAAGTTATGGACAGCCAGACTTGGGCACCAACAAAAAGCTATAATGTACAGGTCTCTGGAAATTTAGGACTCATGGTAGACCCAGATAGGGGGATAAAGGCAGGGTGCCATGGAGGAGGTGCTCCCTCTGAAGTCAGGAAGAGGCAGACAGGCGCCCAAGAAGGGGACAGAGAAAGATGAGGGGAAAATACACACACACACACACACACACACACACACACACACACACAGGGGTAGCCCAAGGCCTCAGCAGTCCCTGAGCACCTGAACATCCCAACCCCCGAGAAGATAGCACTAGCATCCTCAGACCAACTGTAGACAAAACGCAGAGCCTCTCACACATCTGGAATGGCTCATAACACAGCATGGCATTTCCTACTGTACACACTGCTATGCAGAAAATTCAGCTACCTTATTTTTGGTTGTTGGTCATGGGGATTGAACTTTGGGCCTTCACAGATCTCAGTCTCCTGAGTAGCTAGGATTATAGTTGTGAGCCACTGGCAGCACCCAGCTTCAGTTGCCTTCTTATACCCAGGGGAAACCCAAGTTGTCAGGCTACAAATTACATGCAATCCTTCGCTTCAGACTTTGACACCAGCTGCCAAAACCATACTTCCATGGAAGGCGAGAATAAAATTGACACTACCCTCCCACCCCTGCTCACATTCACCCCACTCCCTGCCTAAGACAGGCCACAACCTCTGGAGTTCTTGGTAAGGCAATGCGCACCTGCTGTGATTTCACACTCAGGCCAACCTGGGGAGATCATAGAAATTTCTGTACATTGAGGCCAGCAACTGGTCTCCCAACCACAGCACCCCCACTCCTTCACCATCTCTTGTAGGCAAAGGGTGTCTTTCTGGTTGTTTTTGGTTGAGGGGCTTGAACTCAGGGCTTGCATACTGTCTCCAATGATTATTTTTGCTCAAGGCCAGTGCTCTATCATTTGAGCCAAGGAACCACTTCCAGTTGGAGATTGGAGATGAGACTCTCATGGGACTTTCTTGCCTGGGCTGGGAAACGGGATCCTCTGGATCTCAGCCTCCCAAGTAGCCAGGATGACAGGTGTGAAACACCAGGCCAGGGCTTATGGTATCTCATTCTTTAGAATTTCCTCCTAGACCTCCTCTAGACACTACCACCTAGATACTCCTCTACCACCCTCAGGGACAGCAAATGGAGCTTGGAATCTGGGTAGGGCCATGGGCATTAAAGGGTCCCCTCCAGATCTCTAACCCTCTCTAAGCTCCCATCTGCCTCCTGTGGATGGTCTGGTCATCCGGAGCATATCAGACCCTCTAGGACTTCTGGGGCCTGCCTGTATGCCCCTGCCCCACCCAACAGGTACCTGAGTATTTCTGGAGCCAGCTGCTTCATGTCCTGGTGGAAGATGTTGGGAGTTTTGCTGATAACCGGGTCCAGGTCTTCAGGGCAGAAGGAGTGTCCACTTCCCCTCTGTCAAAGAAGAAGACACAAAGCATGGATGGATCTATTACGAACTACAGAGCATATCCATCCACCCATCACCAAGGTCCCTTTGAGTGCTGTTTTATGTTGACAGTCCTGGGGCTTGACCACGGGCCTGAGCGCTGTTTTAGAGCTTCTTTTGCTGGAGGCAAGTGCTCTTCCACCTGAGCCAAGGTGCCACTTCTGACTTTTTTCTGTGTATGTGGGACCTAGGAATTGAATCAAGGGTTTCCTGTGTGCTATGGAGCCCAATACTGCTAAGACACAATCTCATCCTTGGATAGCTGTTTTTCTGTGACCCCTTGGGCCTGTCTTGGGACAGTCTTGCACATCTGTACCAAGTTTCTCAGCAGCAGCCATGGCTGGAAATGATCATGCTCAGCTATGTTGTCTGTGCTTCCTGTCTGATCCTCCTTGTTAAGTAAGATCCCCTTTCAAGTCCTGCTTCTAAGAATCCCACTCCAATTGCCCTGGCAGAGAGGGATCTTCACTCTGCAGGCTGCCGGCCTTGTCACGCTCTGCCTTCTGGCCGGTGTGGATTGAGAGCACATGAAGAAGGCCTGGCTTCTACCACCCACTTTTTGAAGGCTCTCATACACTATCCTGGGACCAGTGCTGTACCACACTCCATGAGAGGGCACTCGAGGCCCAGGCAATAGGGGCAACAAGATGAGGCCATTTTTTGTGTGGGCTTGAACTCAGGATCTGGGAGCTCTCTTTCTGAGTTATCTTGCTCAAGGCTGCTGCTCTACCACTTGAGTCACAGCTCCACTTTTGGCTTCTTGGTGCTTCCATGAAGAGAAGAGTCTCTCTGGCTTTCCAGCTTATAACTGGCTTTGATCTTTGATCCTCAGATCTCTGCCTCCCAAGTCGCCAGGATTTCAGGCTTGAGCCTGAGCCAGAAGTAATGGGCACCAGAGCCTTTCTTTTTAGCTTCTGTTTATCTCGTGTCAACTATCAAGACCCAGTTAAAATACTCAGTTTCAAGGGTTCAAGTTTGTCTCCTAGATCAGTTAATCCATGGAGATGAACTGTCTTTGGAAAAGGCTACTTTGAATTGAATTGGAGAGAGAGAGAGAGAGAGAGAGAGAGAGAGAGAGGGAGGGAGGGAGAGAGAGAGAGAGAGAGAGAGAGAGAGAGAGAGAGAGAGAGAGTATGAGTTTCAGGGACACTAACCCCCATCTCTGTGGTGCCTCATCCTCCCAGTGGTGAGTACATCCTGGATACCCACCCCAAGGAAGGTGGGTAGGGAGGGTATGTAAGGTCACATCGAGTACAATGATCTGAATTCTATCCTGAAACTGAAGCCTGGAGAGATAATGGAGAGAAGGAGACATTTAGAGGAACATCAAAGGAAGCCCCTTATCTTTGGCTACAAGTACCAGAGAGAAGACTGAATCCATCCTTTTTGGTAGTAAAATAACAGGTGCCCACTATTCATTTATTTTATTATTTTTTTGTGAGTCCTAGGTCTTGGATTCAGGGCCTGGGTGTCATCCCTGAGCTTCTTTTTCTCAAGGCTGAATCTCTACCACTTGAGCCACAGCACCACATCTAGCTTTTTTGTGTATGGGGGAAGGTTGTTTATGGGAGATGAGAATCTCACAGACTCTCCTGCATGGGCTGGTTCTGAGTAACAACCATCAGACCTCAGCCTCCTGAGCCACCAGCACGTGACTGCCACCATCCTTTTATAATCCCCTAGGGCCAGTTCTGGGCCACCCACACTGCACCCCCCTTGTGGTAAGTGGGAAACCAACATGGGTGGGTCTTATACTTCAACAGCCTACCTACCTGTGAGCATTGTTCTGGGTCAATCTGATGGCAGCTTCCTCCTTATTGACAGCAATGACTTGGCTCTGTCACAAGAACAAATGTCCCCCAAGATGTGTCATGCCTAGGGTCTTTCCTCTGCATACTGCCCCTCCACCCTGAAACAACACACTCCAGCAAAGCGAAGTAGACATAGAGTGGATTCATTTTCTTATAACCAGGGTCTGGCGAGATAAGTGGTGGTGAGGATCAGAGGCCCGGGATCATGCTGGGTGGGAGGACAATGTGATGCCTCCTTATCCACTTTCCTTTAACTGTCTTAGCAGAGGGTAGTGGGGAAGGACTCATGGGAGGGACGGATGATAAATATCCGACACAGTCTAACCTGGACACAGAAGGGTTTACTTCAGGGAGCTTGTTCAATAGGCTGAGTGAGACAGCTCCTGACCCACAGCCCACCTCCAGAATGGGAGGGCCACCTTGAGTCCCAGCCACATGGGGACCCTGGGCCACCTCCTCCAGCACCCATTCAACCAGTTCCTGTGTGAGAGAGATAGGTAGGGAGAGAGACAGAGACAGAGAGAGACAGAGAATGTGAGAGAGAGAGAGAGAAAGAAAGAAAGAAAGAAAGAAAGAAAGAAAGAAAGAAAGAAAGAAAGAAAGAAAGAAAGAAAATCCGAATTACACTTTAGCTGAGGGTCGGTGGCACAGGACTCTAATGTTAACTACACAGGAGGCTGAGATATGAGGATCATGGTTCATAGCCAGCCCAGGCAAGAACATCTGTGAGACTCTTATCTCCAAAGAACCACCAGAAAATTGGATGTGATGCTGTGGCTCAAGTGGTAAAGTGCTAGCCTTGATCTGAGGGGCTCAGGGACAGTGCCCAGGTCCAGAGTTCAAGCCTCACAACTGACAAGAAGTGGACTGGCCACCATAAGAAGTGGACTGAATAACACCCACTGTCCTAGAGAACATGGCAGAGAAGTCAGGCCAAGCTTGCTGTCAGCTGGGGGTCATGAGTAGGTCACCTAGTGTCTCAATGCCTTGTTTTCCCCAACTGCAAAACTGAGCACAGTGAAGGATCCCCTTCCTCATGGGGATAGGGTAAGGATGAAAGAGAGCCGTGTTTTGATTCATAATCCTGTACCTGTTGCATGATAAATAACAGGCCCCATCTGAGCGCTTTCTGAGTATCTTCCTGTCATATGCTCACAGAATTGCCAAGAACCATATCTGACAGCCTCTCCCTCAAGGCCTGGATCTGCCCCAGAGATCCCCCAGTATTGAATCCTTGTTTCCTCACAACTGTCTCGGGAGGAGACTGAGGACCAATGGTTGAGGCCCAACCCAGAGCTTCACCTTAGGTCAAGAATTGGCTGCCACAGACTAAGCGTTTGGGACAATCCATCTAAACCAATGACTGAGCATGGCACTACATGTTTAGCATTCCAACTAAAAAGGACCAGGCTTACTGACACATGCCTGTCACAAATAGGAGGGCTGCGATCCAGCCCAGCCTGAGCATATATTATCTATCTCGGAAATGCCCAAGACAGAAAGGCTTAGCTCACATGGTAGAAGACCTGACTGGCAAGCCTAAGGCCTTGAGTACAAACCCTAACATACCAAAAAGAATCAGAGGCTCATGCATGTAATTCTAGCTACTCAGGATACTGAAATCTGAAGATCACAGGTCAAGATTTAAAATAGGGTTGGCCTCACCCATGAGACATTATGAGAAGACACAGACTCTGACCATACCAGTGCACTCAATACTAACAGGGCTCACATCCTTACTAAGAGCTGGCTATGCTGTCTGTTCCCCTTGGAGTCACTCCCTGTGGGCCCCACCCCCAAGTCCTCCTAAGCTCTCTCTGCCACCAACCAGGGCTAAGGGAGTAGACATCTCCAGGGCACACAGATCCTTTGGTCTTATAATTTAATGGTGCTGAGTCCCCTTCAAGTGTTCCACCCTTCCTTGCCCTAAACTTCGGCAACAAAGCCCATGCATCCCCCAAAGACAGCAGTTATAAGTTACCAAAGGGTCCAGCGCTCCGTGTTACAACCCACTTCTACACACACACACACACACACACACACACACACACACACAAACACACACATATACACAAATCCGGCATGGGTGGCTCATGTCTGTCATCTTAGCTACTCAGGAGGCTGACATCTGAGGATCACGGTTCAAAGCCTGCCCATGCAGGAAAGTCTGTGAGGCTCCTATCTACAGTGAACCACCAAATAGCCAGAGGTGAAGCTGTGGTTCAAGTGTCGGAGCACTAGCTTTGAGCACAATAACTCAGGAACAGCACCTAGGCCCTGAGTTCAAGGCCCAGTTCTTCTACCTCCAAACACATACAGACACACACACAAACACACAGACACAGACACAGACACAGACACACACACACACACACACACACACACACACGCACACAGGTAGCCCAAGGCCTCAGCAGACCCTGAGCACCCTGACCATCCCACCCTCAAGAAGAAGGCACTACTATCCCCAGACCAACTGTAGACAAAACTCAGCGCCTCTCACACGTCTGGAATGGCTTATAACATAGCTTGGCATTTCCTAAATATACATACCACTATGCAGAAATCTCAGCTACCTTATTTTTGGTTGTCGGTCATGGGGTTTTACTCTGGGGCTGTTCGCAGTCCCTCAGCTCCTCAGCTAAAGGTGAGTGCTCTACCACTGGAGCCACAATGCCACTTCTGGCTTTCTGGTAGTTCACTGGAGATAAAGTCTTACAGATTTTCCTGCCCAAGCTGGCTTTGAACTGAGATCCTCAAATCTCAACCTCTACCATCCTACACCTGCTACCATTCATCCAGTTCCTGCCTGCCACAGGCCACGACCTCTGGAGTTCTTGGTAAGGCACTGCCCTCCGTGCTGTGGCTTCTCACTGGGGCAAACCTGGGGAGTTCTTAGAAATGTCTGTACGGTGAGGCCAGCACCTGTTATCCCAACCACAGCACCCCGACTACATCACCATCTCTTACAACCAAAGAAGGGGTGGCTTTCTTTCTTTCTTTCTTTTGGATTGAGGGGCTTGAACTCTGGGCTTCGATACTGTCTCTGATGTCTATTATTCCTCAAGGCCAGTGCTCTACCACTTGAGCCACAGCTCCACTTCCAGTTTGATTGGAGATGAGGCTCTCGTGGTACTTTGCTGCCTGGGCTGGGAAATGAGATCCTCTGGATCTCAGCCTCCCGAGTGGCCAGGATGATAGGCATGGGATGACAGGCATGAGCCACAGGCACACAGCTTATGGTGTCTCATCCTTCAGAATTTCCATTAGTCCTCCTCTAGACGCTACCACCTAGACACTCCTCTAACTCCCTCAGGGACAGTAAAGGGAGGCTAAGAATTTGGGTAGGGCCATAGGCTTTAAAGGACCCCCTTCACATCACTAGCCCTCTCTAAGTTCCCATCTGCCTCCTCTGGATGGACTGGTCATCCAGGGAAGATCAGACACAGTAGGAGTTCTGGGGCCTGCCCTGTATCCCCCCGTACTACCCAATAGGTAACTGCGGATTTCTGGGGACAGCTGCTCCATGTCCCGGTGGAAGACATTGGGAGGGTTGCTGATAACTGGGTCCAGGGGTGCCTAGGGCAGAAGAGTTTCCAGCTCCCCTCTGTCAAAGAAAGAGACACAAAGCATGGATAGATCTACTAAGAGCTTCAGGGCATAGCCATCCACATTTCACTAAGGTCCCTTGGAGAACTGTATTGGGACAGTCTCACACATCTATACCAAGACTCACACAACTGTACCAAATCTCTCACCTGCAGCCCTGGCTGGAAATGAACATGCTCTGCTATGCTCTCCATCATCTGCAGCACCTTTGACCTCTGTGTTTCCTGTCAGATCATTCTTCTTAAGCAGGACCCCCTTTTCAAGTGCTGCCTCTAAGAAGCCCGTTCCGATCACCTTGGCAGAGCTGGCAACTCTTCGCTCTGCAGGCTGCCGGCTTTGTCACACTCTGCCTTCTGGCCAGTGTGGGTTGAGAGTGCACAAAGTGGCAGGCCTGGGTTCCACTACAGGATTTCTGAAGGCACTGATACACCACCCAGGGACAGGTGTTTTATCACACTCCGTGAGAGGGCACTCAAAGCCCAGGTAGGCAGTCTGTGGTCATAAGACAGGGCCATTTCTTTTTGTGGGCTTGAACTGAGGATCTGGGAGCAGACTCTCTGAGTTTTATTGCTCAAGGCTGGTGTTCTACCTCTTGAGCCACAGCTCCACTTCTGGCTTTTTGGTGGTTCCATGGAGAGTAGAGTCTCACGAGCTTTTCAGCTTATGGCTGGGTTCAAATAGTGATCCTCAGATCTCAGCCTCCAGTATGACAGGGATGAGCCTGAGCACCAGGTGACAGGCACCAAATGCTTTTTCTTGCTCCTGTTTATTTCCAGTCAACTAGCAAGCCCAAGTTAAAATAATCAGTGACTGGGGATCAAAATCCTCTCCTAGGTCAGTTAATCCAAAGAGATAAAATGTCTTTGGAAAAGGCTAGTCTGAGTAGGCCTAGTGGTGTGTGGGAGGGTTTGGGTGTGTGTGTGTGTGTGAGAGTGTATGTGTGTGTGTGTGTGTGTGTTTGTGTGTGTAAGTGTCAGGGATACCTACCCTTATCTCTGTGGTGCCACATCCTCCCAGCAGGGAGTGCATAAAGAATCCTGACCTCAAGGAAGGTGGATAGGCAAGGGTACTTAAGGTCATAACCAGGGGGATGATCCGAATTCTGTCCTGCAACTGAAGCCTGGACAGATAATGGAGAAAAGGAGAGGATTAGGAGAACATCAATGGAAGCACCTTACCTTTGGCTAGAAGGACCAGCCAGCTAGAAGACTGAATCCATCTTTCTTGGTAGTCAGATAAAAGGTGTCACTGTTCATTTATTTTATTATGATTGTGTGAGCCCTAGGGCTTGGATTCAGGGCCTGGGTGTTATCCCTGAGCTTCTTTTGTTAAAGGCTGAGGCTGTACCACTTGAGCTACACCACCACATCTGGCTTTTTTGTGTGTGGGCTTGGGGGAGAGAGGTGGTTTATGAGAGATAAGAATCTCATGAACTTGCCGGGCGCTGGTGGCTCACGCCTGTAATCCTAGCTACTCAGGAGGCTGAGATCTGAGGATCGCGGTTCAAAGCCAGCCTGGGCAGGAAAGACCGTGAGACTCCTATCTCCAATAAACCACCAGAAAACCGGAAGTGGCGCTGTAGCTCAAGTGGTAGAGCGCTCGCCTTGAGCTGAAGAGCTGAGGGACAGCGCCCAGGCCCAGAGTTAAGCCCCATGACCAACCAAAAAAAAAAAAAAAAAAAAAGAATCTCATGAACTTTTCTCCCCGGGCTGGCTTTGAGTCACGGCCATCAGCCCTCAGACTCCTGAATAGCCAAGATGATGGGTGGGAGCTACAAGCTCCTGACCACCACCATCCATTTATAATTCCTTAGGCCCAGGGCTGTGCCACCCACACCACACTGTACCTCCTTGTTGGGAGTGGGAAGCAGACATGAGTGGGTTTGATACTTCAACAGCCAGCTTCCTTCTTATCCACAGCAATGACATGGCTCTGTCACAAGAACCAATGTCCCCCAGGAGGTGTCAGGTCTGGGGTCTTTCCTCTGCACCCTGCCCCCCTAACCGAAATGAGGGTCTTTCCTGCCCAAGCTGGCATTGAGTTGAACCGTGATTCTCAGATTTCTGCTCTTGAGTTCTTAGGGTGATAGCCATGAGACACTGGCACCTGGCCAAAGATACTTTTCCAAGCCTGTCATCCTATCCCCTCAGGAGACTGAGATCTGAGGACTGCAGTTGGATGCACCCTTCTCAGCAAAGTCCATGAGAATGTTTATCTCTAATTAAACACCCAAAAAAGTTGGAAGTGGAGCTGTGGCTCAAATGGCAGAATGCTAGCTTTGAGCATAACACAAGGGATGGGACCCAGGCCCTAGTTATAAACTTTTTCTAACATAGACCTACCCAAGAAAGGGAAGCAGGTGGGCACATGGGAGCTCAAAACACACATAATACCCAAGACTCACAGAATAGACCCCATCCTGCTCTGATTCTCTAGATTCTATGTCCTAGATTATATCAGTCTTAGATGGGACTGACCATGCACCAAGACAGAACATTCAAGTACAATCTCATACTGAGGATCCCGTGACCTCATCAAGGACTTAAGATCCCTTGACACTGGTCAGTCAGTTGAGGTCTAGTTATCCAGCCACAAGATATGAGATTGGAAGGATTTCTTGGCCAAGGGAAGCAGACTGGAGGGCTGTAGGTCCCTCTCTCGGGAAGGAGAAAAGGCCTATCCATCCCAGGAATGTTCCTGGGTTGTCAGTATCCCCGATGAAATAACCTTGCTCAGAGCTCAGTGCCTCTGGTTTTCCCACCAGCCTCCACCCAGCCCTGCCCCACCTTCAGTCGGCCCTCTCTGAATCCCAGGTCTGCCATCTAGACTAAAAGTTGAGCCAGCAAAGGGACCCACCTCTATCTCTGAGAATGGCAGTCACGGGGCCCTACAGTCCCCTAGAGGAAGTCTTGGGACAACAGGGGTCTGATTTCCCCCCTCATTCTCTGGATGTCCTGTGCCAGTGGCAGGCTTACCTCTGTCTCTGGTTGAGAAATGAACACTGGGGGTGTCATCTTCAGATTGAGCCAGCAAAAGTCCCAGTCCCCAAGGCATCTAGCAGTGGATGACAGCCAGCTGGTCAGTGGTGAACCCAAAGTGCCAGGACTTTTAACAGCCATGTGGCTGGGCCAAAGTCTCTATCAATAATGGTCTAAGTTGTTAGGTGAGGTCATGGCTCCAATGGCCTGACACACCTGACCTGGGATTGTACTCCCTCTTCATCTTCTTGCTTATCCCTTGCCACCCCACTCTTGACACTCCCTCAGCCTATACCTTGCTATCCTTTGGACAATGTCTTCTTATCTGACTAGAAAATAAACTCGGTGGGCCAGGGGAGCCTGGTGACACACCCTGAGCCCTAGGGTCTACCCAAGGCTGTTTCCCTCTGCAGTCGGCGACCACACAGCTCCTGGATGTCATGAAGTTGCTGAGGGGTCAGTGGCTTGGTCCTAGTTATTGGCTTTAGGCTCTGAAAGTGTCCCCACAGAGATTGTGAATGGCTGGCTCCCTTGATCCAGGGACTCCAAACCAAGGCTCGCATGTTCCATTTTTCCTTCCTTTCCTCCTTTTCTCCCTCCATCCTTCCCTCCTCTTTCTCTTTCCTTTCTTTGTGTCACTCCTGGACCTTGAACTCAGAGCCTGGGTGCTGTCCCTGAGACTTTTTACTCAAGGCCAACAGTCTACAGCTTGAGCCACTCATCCACTTCTGGCATTTTCTTTTTGGTAGTTTGTGGAGATAAGAGTTTTACAGGCTTTTCTTCCTGGGACTTAAGCCTCAGTCCTCGCATCTCAGCCTCCTAAGTAGCTAGGATGACAGGTATGAAGCACCGGCATCCAGCTCAAACCAAGATTTCTTCATGTGTTGTGGAACCAGCACTGGAACCTTTCAGCGTCTATGACCGCCTGGACCTGGCACTCACTGTAACGGTTTGTTGGATAAATAAATGAGCATCTCTCTACGACAATATTACAGAAAACTCCCATCCAACTCAGGTAAGCATCCTGGGGGTGGAGGGGTTAGTGGGGGAGGTGTTGAAGCCTGAAGTAGCTCTTCCACAGTTCTCCCTCATCCCTTGTCCTGCCCTCCTGGTGCCACCGCACTTAACTCTTTTGGCTCTGAGGATGTGAGCCAAAATGTACTCGCTGGATTCTGGAGCTCTACGATGCCTCTCTTCTCAAAAATCGTTGTCCAGCCGCTAACCCACAGTTTGGCACTCAATTCAGCCCTCAGGTGTGAATGAGGCACTTGAGGTGAAAGCCTGGCTCAAGGGGCCTCCTCTCCTCCTCTTGGGGCCAGACAGGATGGTCCACCACATCCGGCCCCCAAGTTTCATCTTGCAGAGAAAGGATCCTTGAAGCATCCTGGTTCTCTGAATTTCCCAGATTGCAGTGCAATGCTGGGAATATTCTCTGCTCACAGCTGGCAGGCTGGGGATGGAGAGGTCACCATCTTTGCTCCTCATGATGTCCTTGATTGTGGTGGTCACCCTAGAGAGAACCAGAGGAGAATCAGCAGCTGCTGGAGGAAGGCAGCCAAAAGAGGATGTTCATGACAGGAGACGATCTGGCCTGGGAACTCTGCCTGTGCTGCTTTGAACATCATTGTTTGACAGCTGAAATGGTCCATCTAATTTGACCCATAATCCCAGTCATTAGGAGTAATTGCCAGCTTAAAGAAAAAATCCTGGAAAAGCTGGCATTTCAGTTGTCCCTATCAAACTTAAATGTTTCCAAAGTCAGTGGTCCCCTTTTCCTTCAAGACAGCCTACAGCAGGTTACAGAAACTGACATTGAGCCTGTCCTAGTTAACTGCCATGGCCTGACACCTTGCAGGGTTCAGCAGGGGGAACGCACTTGCCTACCACTGCCCAGCTGGAAGCGGCCCAGGCGGGACACAGATGGGAGTCTACTGGACTCCAGGGAGCACTGCCCACCGGTGCAGTGCCCTAGGAGGGAATCCATGCCACCAGGGGGGGCCTGGAGCCCCCTGCCCAGATGCCCATGGACACCGACAAAGCCCTGGGTAAGGTTCCCCTCTCATCCATGTTTGTGGTGAACCATTTGCTATGTCACACCATTCGCCACCCACCAGACCCTCCTAGCTTCACATCTTCTGCCCTACTCCCCCATCTCATTCCCTAATTGTGTTTGGCGGACACATTCCCAACCCTTGAATTAGCTCCAACTCTACACACCAGAGCAGGGTGTCTGGCTGTATGAGTGTGGCTGTGGTCACACTTGCCTCACCAGCCTGAAAACAGAAGGACAGGTGTCCACTCTGGTCTGCGATTCACACAGACCTCCAAGGGGAGACCCACGCAGGCCCAGCAGCTACTGTGAACTACAGGAAAGAGGAAGAGAGAGGTGGAAAGAGGTGGAAAGGAACATCTACTGAAACCTTCCCCAAATGGTTCATGTAACGGTGAAAGAAAAAACAAAAATTGAGGCTGGGATCATACTTGGCATTGATGACCAAAGAACAATACACATACACACATGGTGACTTAAATATATTTCCATTGTTATCATCTCCCTGCTCTCTCAACACACACACACACACACATACACACACACACACACACACACACACACACACACACACACACAAATGCAGACCTGTGACAGAAGACTGGTCCATGGAGCACGTGCAATTTACAAGGTGAAAGATGATCTCTCTCCCTCCCTGCCTCTCTCTCTCTCTCTCTCTCTCTCTGTTTCTCTCTCATACACACACACACACACACACAGAGACTCAGAGAGTGCCTCTCCTGAGTTTGTCAGTTCCTCATCTGGGACAATGTACAAGCTGGGGCATGGGGTTCCCTTGTCAGAACCAGGGGATCCCACCAAAGGGGAGCACCACTCTAATAACAAAGAACCACCCTGCCTCTCCCTTCTCCAGGGCCAGAATCTTCCTCTTGGGAACAACAAACCTTAACTCCACATAAACCATAACCCTAGGCCAGGATGCTGGATAAAGGAGTCCTGAGACAGGTGGCTCCTCAGAGCCAGGACAGATAACAAGCAGGGGTTCATGGTGCCCCCAGAGGGGTGTCTGACCTGGGGTGGAGACGGTGTTGGGGAAATGGATGGTGTCCTAAGTGTTACATACATGGATGGACTTCCTACTTACAGCCTAGATGCTTCTGGGCGACTTGGCACAGTCCTGGGGAGGATGAGGAGACCAGATGGATCAGGAGCACCAGCAGATTCTGGCAGAGCTGGGAAATGTGATCACCCTGTGAGAACTGATGGCAGCTGGGGTGGGAAGAATAGGCTGGGTGTGTGTGAGCGAGGGGTGTTCCTCCAAGATATTCATCTTATATCTGTTGCCCAGTGCCCTCACCTCCCTAGTGGGCTCTTCTGGGACCCGGCTCTTCTGGGACCCTCCTCAGGTGAAAGGGTGACCAAGCATAGAGGACAAGGGCTCACACATCTTCAGCATCCAACACCCCTATCCCCAGAAAAAAGGAGAAAACCCGAGAAGGCAGGTTTGGAGATGCTGCTCCCCACCTCTGACTGAAGCCACCAGGTTCCCACCAAGGTGAGGAAGGGTGCAGATGGGTGGCTGTGTGGTTCCATTACCCCAGGCCAGGAGCTCTCTGGTGCCCCCTCCTCACCCAACCCTGCATCCCCCCTGTTTCCTGGGACACTGGCCACTGGGGACATGAGAGGGATCCTCGGGTTGCCACGCACCCCCACCCCCTACCCCTGGGGTGCATGTGCGGCAGAGCAAGGGTATACTGTGGGATGCAGGGGAGGCATAGGTGGGACAGGAGAGGGGAGGCGGGAGGCACGGGTCTGGGTCCACAGAATGGGGGAGACTGTGAGGGGGGGTCGAATGGTTCGCTGGGCAATGGTGTCCCAGGGTGTGGGTCCGTAGGGTGGCCGCTCACGTCTGCTGCTGGGAGAAGCTGTGCGCAGAGGCTCCAGGTGTGGCAGGCCCGGAGTCTTAGAACCAGGGACCTGGACCGAGTCACTGAGACAAGCAGGCCAGGGGCGCGTTATCTCAGCCGGGCAACTGAGAGAGGCTCCCTGTGTCTAGGCTGGCAGCACCATTTTTGAAATGCAGCACCTTGGGGAGGGTTGGGGAGGGAGGCGCGGGGTCTGAGGGCACATGGTAGGGCGAGTGCGACCTCTCCTCCCCCTCAGCTGCAGACAACTCAGCTCCCTCTTCATACACAGCCAGACCTGTTTCTGCCAATACTGCCATTGCCCCTGCCACTGCTGCCGCCAAGGCAGCCTCTTCAGCTGCCTCCTCCTCAGTGGCCTCCTCCTCTGTGGCCACTGCCACCACCATGATAATTGGAACCTTGGACTTGGGACAGTCCATGGCCACCATGCCACTGGGAGGCTGCTTGAAGTGATGTGTCTCCTGTGCTAGCTCCACATGCTCTGTGCTCCTAGTCAGGACCTTCACTTCAATTGAGGCCTCAGCCAGCCACTGAAGCCACTTCCTCTCATGCATGTACTTACTCCTCTCTGCTCTCTCTCTCTCTGCCTCCACTCCTCTTGCAGGCCACTTCGACCCCTCTGCACATGCATGTGTGCCACTGAGTACCCCTGGGCATTGCTACCATCACAGTGAGCCCCCTGGGCCCTGCCTCCTCCTCCCCTCAACCCCACCCCCACCTCTCCTCAGCCTCACCCCCTATTCCCCTCAGCCCTGCCCCACACCCTTGCCTACAAGAGCAGCCCTGACTGGGCCCTAAGGCTTCCAGGGCATTGGAATTGCAGCCTCACCTCAGCTCAGCACTCCCCACCAACCCTAACACTTGCCCAGGGAATCAAATCTCCCCTCAGCCCCACCACTAGAGGAGACTCTCCTCCATTCAACTCCAATCCATACATCAAGCAGATACACGATGACCCCTGTGTGTGTGTATGTAGCTGTGTGTGTGTGTGTGTGTGTGTGTGTGAGAGAGAGAGAGAGAGAGAGAGAGAGATTTTTGGGGATAACTACCTCAGAACATAGCACCCTTTGGGATGACTCAGCACAGAGAACACTTCAAAAAACTGCACAAAGCACCCTGTGTAAAGGACTCAGCACAGTCAGCCCTTTGAAGGACTTAGCTTATAGTAACCTTTGGGATGACTCAGCATACAGATCCCTTTGAAGAGGAAGTCCATAGCACCCAGTGTATAGGACTCAGTTCATGGCATGCTTTGAAAAACTCAGCACGTAGCACTCTTTCCCAGGACTCAGCACAGAGCACCCTGTATTAAGGCTCCACACACACCACTCTTTGAAGGAATGAGTATGTAGCACCCTGTGTAAAACATTCAGTGCACAGCACCCTTTAAAAAACTCAGCATATAGCAGAGTTTTGAAGGACTCAGCACATACCACCCTATGGAAGGACTCAGCACACAGCACCATTTGAAGGACAGTACAGAGCACCCTGTATAAAGGACTCGGTACACAGCACTCAAAAAACTCACCTCATCCCACTCTTCTCAAGGATGCAGCACATTGAACCCATTGGGATGACTCAGCATATAGCCCCCTTTGAAGGACTCAGCAAAAGTACGTTGTATAAAGTACTTGGTCCACAGCATCCATTGAAAAATTCACCTGTCCCTCCCTTCTCAAGGGCTCAGCACATAGCACACTTTGGGATGAATTAGCACACTGCACTTTTGAAGGACTCAGCATAAAGTACATTGTGTAATGGACTCAGCACACAGCACCCTTTGAAAAACCCTGCATGGCCCACTCTTCTCAAGGACTCACAATATAGCACCCTTTGTGATGACTCAGCACACAAAATGCTTTTTGAGGACTCAGCACAAAACCCCCATGTCGGAAGGACCAAGAAAACAGCACCCTGTGAAGGATTCAGCACATAGCTGTATGTCACAAGTTCAGCTGTCATTAGAATTAGGGTGCTTTCTTCTGTATCACCATTCTTCAGAAACACTTCACAAATCCTACTAGTTCACCTTTAGCTAACTATGTTTTATGGGTGAGGGTCAGCTGGGGGTCTTGAATGCACAGCGTGGGGGTCCTGTCTCTGAGCTCTTTGGTTCAATGTTAGAGCTCTACCACTTTGAGACACGGCTCCAATTTTTTTTGGGGGGGCGGTTGTTCTTTGACAGGCCTTACAGTGATCAGGAAGGCCAAGTTGTGGTATCCATGGCCAAAGGCTCTTAGCTTGGTCTGGAGCTGACCTCCCCCTTCCTTGTTCTCCTGGAAGCAGGGCCTCCTGGAGCTCTCTTGGCCTAGGGTGGAACAGATCTGCTCTGGAATCAGCATTCAAGGTGGGCAAAAGTCAGCTTGGCCCTGGTCACTTCCCCCAATTGAACTCTAGATGATGATATTCCCCCACTATGGTATGGGGCCGCATGTCCCGCATCTGGCTACAAGGGGGCAGGAGTCACCCACCATAGGGATTGTACCTGCGAGTTGTGTTTACTCTTGCTTCCCTGGGGCCCCCATCATGCTTCGAAGCCACACTGGACAGGAATATACTTGAGAGACTTACCTACAATTAACCATCAAAAAGCAAGTAGGGCTGTGGCTCAAGTCGAAGAGCACTAGCCTTGAGCAAGAAAACTCAGGGATAGAGCCTAAGCCCTGAGTTCACACACACACACACACACACACACAAACACACACACATGCACACCCCCCCACACACACACACGCCACATAAATGCAAAATCAGAGATTTTTACACTGCAATCTTTGGGTATTCTCTACATTTTCCCCACTAAGCCTGGTGGCTGTTGACCTAGGTGTTTGATGAATCCAACACCAGCTGGCATCTTTAATTTTGGGGAACAGAATGGCTAGAAGGTCAGCCTTCCCCCATCCCAGCTCTTTGACTGGGTCAAGGTCTAACCAGGCCCTTTGGGGCTCCTTTTACAGAATCTCCAAGATGCCTTCAAAAGGCATCACATGCTAGGCACTGGTGGCACATGCCTGTCATTCTAGCTACTCTGGAAGTTGAGATCTAGAGGACCACAGTTCAAAGCCATCTTGGGCAGGAAAGTATGTGAGACTCTTACCCTCGATGAACCATCAGAAAACAAGAAGTGGCACTGTGGTTCAAGTTGTGGAGTGCTAGCCATGAGAAAAAGAGCTCAGGGATAGTGGCCAGGCCCTGAGTTCAAGCCCCTGGCCTGGAAGAACAAATCTTTGTTGGAGGCTTGTTTTCCCTTTGAAAACAATTCATTTTTTGGGAGAAGCATAACATGGGCCTCTTCCCTGGCCACCAATGGTCCATTAGATGTCCCTTGAATTTGGGCCACCTCCCGGCAGCCTCTGCCCTACCCGCCCAGAGTTTACCCTTCCCATCACCTGGCAGATGGAGGCCTGAGAGAAGGCCACCTGGCCACCTACTTGTGGTGGCTTCTGAGGCTTTTGAGCGTCAGTATGTCACATAGAGTCATCATCTGCATCAGTCTATAGAAGAAAGGGAGGGAACACTCCTCGCCTGAGCCTGTGGGTGATCTGCATGTGTGGCTTCTGTGGCAGGATGTGCTTCATGGGGGAGTACTCTATGGGGTAGGTACCCCGACCTGTCCTTTGGCAGTTTCCACACTGCTTTGAAGTGGCAATTCTTCAAAACCTTTCTGCTCCTCCCTCATTTTGACCACCCCACAGCCTGAGGTGTCTGAAGTGGTGATGGTGGCAGAGGACTCAGCCTGTGACAGCATCTGGTGCCTGCTGTCCATGCCTTCCTCTGAGAGGAACCACAGTGGCTCCCACAGTTCTCTCCTCTTCATCTTCTTCTGGGACATCCAGCATATGTGCTCAGCTTTCTCCTAACACAGCTCATCCAGGATGAACATCTGCTCTGTACATGCCACAAGGAAGTCGTCGATGGTGCAAATGTATGCCAACAGCTGTCTGCATCGATGGTGGAGCTCATCCACTGGACAAAAGGAAGTCCACCTCAACAGGCAGGTCATGGACAAAGCAGATTTTCTCCTCAGATGTCCACGTGTCCTGATTCCCATCCCCATGTATGCTGTGGTACTAACTTGCAGGTTGGAGGGCCAGTGGCTCCAGCTTTCTCTGACACTGAGTTGCCAGGTGGACTGGGCATCAGCAGTGAGCCTGCCACTCTTGGTGCAGGAGTTTCCCCCTATGGATTTCAGCCATGGAGAGCGCCCCTAGATCCATGTCCCTCTCGGTTTGGGGGATGTCTCCATCCTCTGCGATGGTCACATCTGGGGGAGTTGCCTCCTCACCTTTGCTTCTCCAGGGCTCTCAACTTCCCCTTCCTCAGGGAAAGCCACTCCTCCTGTGGTCTGGTCGCTTCCAGGCACTTGAGGATGTCCTGCCATTTGGGGGGCACCACCTGGTCCCGACAGTTGGTGGGGCCTGAACTTGCTTCAGCTGTTCCAGCAGCTGGGTCTGCCTCTCTAGGTGCTGCTGCAGGGCCTCCTTCTTGGAGCTCAACTGCTCATTGGTGGTGATGTGCAGCTCACATGTGGTTCTGAGCTCCTGCAGCTGGGCCAGGGACTGCTCCTGCTGCTCTTGCGGCTCCCAAGCTGTTTGGCTTTCTCTCTCAGCCACCTCTTTCCATTCCTCTATCTTCTCCTCTGTGTGGTCCAGCTGTTCCCACAGATGTTTCTTCACCTGCTGCTCTGAGTCCAAAATGCTGGCTAGCTTCTCCTTCTCACTGGTCACCATGTGGAGAGCATCCCGCAGCAGGGCCAGCTGTTCTTCCATCTGTCCGTGGCACACATGTGCATTGTGGGACCTTGCAGATCTCCTGCTGATCCTTGGTTTTCTCCTCCAGTCTCCACAGTTGCTTCTGCTGCTCCGTATTCTGGAAACGGAGACTTTGGTTTTCCTGGACCTGGATGTGAGGTTGTTCCTCCAGGTTTTTCAACTCCATCTGCATGCACTAGGCTTGGGCTTGCACCTGCCACTTGGCCGGAGATGGTCCCGAAGGGGGCCATGTCTCTGCCAGCTTCCTTCTCAGTTTCCCCAGCTCCTTCTCTAGGTCAAACACCTGCCTTGCCCCCTATTCTTCTCCTCTGTCAGTTGGTTCACCCACTTGGTCAGCCACCGGGCCTCCTCCTTCTGCATGGACCTCTCAATGCTCAGGTCTTCTGTGAAGGTGTCTCTCTCTAGATTCGCTGCAGTCACCATCCAGCTCAGGTTATTCAGTAGTCCCTTCAGTCACCATCCAGCTCAGGTTATCCAGTAGTCCCTTTAGTACCTCATGCCCCGCCAGTGCTTGTTGGAACTTGCAGATTCTGCTCTTCATGTTGCTCCACTGTGTCCAGAGTGCTTCCAGCTTCTCCTGCAACTCAGTGTTCACTTGCTCCAAGTCATTGAAGCTTCTGATCTTTTCCTCCAGCTGAAGGATCACATCATTCAGCTGTTCAAAGAACATTTTGGTCTCATTCTGTGATCAATGACCACAGAAGCCACCATCTCCAGCTCTGCCATGTGCTACTCTGCAGTCTGCAGGCAGCTGGTGAGAGCTTCATGCTCCCTTTCTCTATCATCAGTTGTCTGCTGCACGCGGGCTGGTGAACATTGTAAATCACTTTCTGCCCAAACCAACCTCTGTATGGGTGCCTTGTAGATCTATAGCTCCCTTTTCATTGCTGCATGCAGTTGGGCTATCTTCTCCCTCTCTTACTCCTGTTCATCCTGCAGGTCTGTCTTTTCCTGCTTCAGTGGTTGGATCTTGGCACAGAGCACCTCTTTTCTTCTTTTGCTAGGATCCAGGGTGGGCATCACATGTCAGTACACCTCTGCAGATCCTTGGTGTTATCTGGACCATTGACACTCTGGACCCTAGTGGCTTTGACTGTATCCAAAGGCAGGGGAAGCCCATGGTCAACATCACATTTGGCTGGACTCTCCTTTGAATCACACTCTCCAGTAGCGTTTGTCTTGGGGATCCTTCACTTTTTCATGTTCTTAGTTTTCTTGAATGTTGCAGATCTGTTAGGAGGATTCTTCTGCCAGTGTTCTTGTGGCAATTTCTTGCCCACAACTCTCTCATGGAGTCCTGTTGTTTCAGACATCTGAGTGCTGGGACAGGAAAGATGGGCTGCCCACTTTCCCAAGGTCTGGGAAATACTCTATTCACCCACTCACTGTCAAGGACCTCAATTTCTTACTCTACTCCAATGTGGCCTCGAGTATCTTGCTCACCACTCAGCCATCTCTACCTTCTTCAACTGCTAGTAGTGGTGTCATCCAACTGAAGGAATCCAGGTGCTACCAGGCAGCATGGAATGTGGGCGTGGCCACAATTCCTGTTTCCCATTGGTCAGAAAGAACCATGAAAGAATGGGGGTGTGGACGGAATCCTGTGATGCAAGCAAAATGGGCAGAGTCAAGATGACAGCAGCCCCTTTCACATCAAACTCTGTCCAGTCCAGTTGGGGACAAGAGGGTGACCTGCTTTACCTGGATGGCTGCACAGATTGTTGTGTATGTCTGTTTGTTGCCAGTCCCTGACCTTGTCAGGATCTGGGCACAGTCCTTCAGCTGCTTTTGCTCAAGGCTAGCCCTCAACTAGTGAAGCCACATGGCTCTCCTTCTGGCTTTGTTGGCACTGAAGTTGGACAGGGGTCTCAAGGACTTTCCTGCCTAGGGTGACTTTGACCATGATCCTCCTATCACAGCCTTGTAAGTATCAAGGAGGACTGCTGAGAGCCATTGGTGCCTGCCTAATAATTGGTCTTGCTGATGTTGTTGGACAGACCAGTGATTTCCTTATCCTCAGGTTTAAGAGCTGGAGCCCACATCCTGGTCCTGCCACCTCTAAATGGCAGGTGATCCTAAAAAACTCAATCCTATCCATATGAATATCAATGGCATGTGATATATGTGATTGAATGGGCAGTTCTTGAATGATTCTAGGATAAAATTATACACAATTATATTATAGGACACTGACCAATTTTAATTAATACTTTATGAAACACTTAAACAACCACATTCATTAAATGGAGGCAGAATGAAATACCTAAGAATTGGACATAGTATACAGCTGCCATTTTTTCTGTCAGGACTGGAATTGGAATTCATGGTCTGGGTAACTCTTTTGTACTGTGTGGAAAGGGGAAGCTCATCTCCTTGAAGTCATGAAATTCAAATCTGTTCCTTAGACCTGAAATCAATCCCCAGCACTAGAAAATATTCTATTCATGTACATTTTAAATATATGATTTATATTTATATACATAGGTTGACTCCATATAGCATTCAGTGCATTCATTTTTATTTTTTGTTTTATTCATGTATTGGCCATTTATTTTATTGACTATTATGGCACATAGAACATTGATTCCATAGGATATAGGTCTGCATATGTGTTCAACTTCATACCTGACTCCCAGGACTTTCACAAAAAAGGAAAATGTTTGTCACCATCAGCTTCTTACTCCATGATTCATTTTGTGGGAATGCTGGCATCTGAACTCACAGCCTACAAGGCCCAATTCATGAATGGGTGAGTGTCAACACACCATTCTGGGGCAAATTGAACTGACAGGCAGTTCCTAGGCAGTTCCTAGATGAGCCCCAGGGTTTGACAAAATAAGAACAGAGTAATACCCAGATAGTAGTATGCTAATAAATATATATCTTTATAGAGTGCCAGACATGTCTACACATTATTCAGTTATGTAGACTACATTCCTACCAATTCTTGTGTATTTATTATGCCTCCATGTAATTAATGTTATTGTTTTCATCCTTAATAAACTATTAAGTAAATCAGTGTCATGAAATTATTGTTTCTCTCTAAGAAATAGTATTCTTTTAATGCTTCATATTAAATAAAATCAGTCTACTGAAATCATGCTGTCTAATTTTATACGAGTAGTAGTCACGATCAGCTCATTCAACCGTGCCATTGATAACATTCCATCATTATTACTATGGATGGGAACAAGTCTCTTAGGATGTCCGCCATCTGGAAGTGGCATTACTGGGATTCAACTCTAGGCCTACATTGCCGTGAGAGACTATGGCTTCCCCAATAGCCCACCATCCTTCAGCAATGCAAGGTGAAGTACCCTTTGGAGTCGTGTCATTCAGACCCAAATGGTCACAGTGCAAAGGAATAAAATGTAAAAACGCAATCCTGCCACTTTTTTTTGGGGGGGAGGATCGGTCATAGGGCTTGAACTCTGGCCCTGGGCACTGTGCCTGTGGTCTTCAGCTAAAGGCAAGCACTCTACGGCTTGAGTCACAGCGCCACTTCCAGTTTTCTAGGGGTTTCTTGGAGACAAGTGTATCATGGGCTTTCCTGGCTTTGAACCAAGATACTCAGATCTCAGCCTCCTGAGTAGCTAGGATTACAGGTGTGAGTGAGCTATCGGCGCCCGGCTCTGCCACTTTTTTTCTGTGTATATTTTTTTCCCAGCACAAGCCCTGGAGGTCTAGGATCCCAGGATCGGCTGTGGCTCCAGTGGCTGCACCACAGCCTAGGGTGATAGAAGCTGAGGCAGAGTGCCATGATCTGAGTTTAAGACCTTGCTTTGCAAAACAAAACAAAACAAAAAACCCCTCCCCCCCCCACAAATTTAGTCCCTGGCTTGCAATTCTCACCATCTTTTCTAATTTGGATTTGAACTCAGGATCTGGGAAACTCTGCAGCACTGTGGATGAAGGGGAAGCTCACCATGTTTGAAGACAAGAAAGTGGGGCCTGGTCCCTAGGCCTGAATTCAAGCCCCAGCCCTGGAAAACATACTGTTTATATACATTATAAAGATAGGATTTGTACTTACATATAGATGTTCAGTCCATATTGTGATTATTGATTGTATTTTTGTTTTATTCATTTATTTACTGTTTATTGACTGTGATGACACACATTCCATTTATTATATTGATGACATCCTATCACATAGTATCTAAATTTGTAGACGTGTTCTCCATCATGTCTGACACCCAGGACTCTCAGAGAAAAGGAAAACAGGTGTCAACTCGGCTTCTTACTCCATGATCCAATTGTTTGCAGTGCTGGGATCTGAACTCAGGGCCTAGCAGACCCAATTCATGAATGGGTGTGTCAACATGGCAACCTCTAGCCAAGGAAGCTGCCAGTCAGTTCCCAGACCCTGAGATTGAGCCTCAGGGGTGGACAAAATAGCCGTACATGGATAGGCAGGTGGTATATATCAATAAATATATATTTGTATAGAATTCCAGAGTCATCTACCTAGGATTCAATGACATCAACTACGTTCCTACCAACTCTTAGGTATTTATTATGACTCCATTGAAGGAATAGTATTGTTTTCATGCTTAATAAACCATTCATTAAGATCAATCAACATCCTAGGATCATTGCATATAATTTTAGACTAGAATGATGCCCGCAGAAACTTCTCATTTAATCATAAGTTTGCTCACATTCCATCGTTATTCCCATGCATAGGAATGAGTCTTTCGGGAAGTCCCCCCATTGGTAGGTATCAGGACCAGGATTCAAAATCAGGGCCTATGATGACATACAGGCCTGTGGCTTCCCCAATAGTCTGCTAGCAGCGGCCAATGCAAAGTGAAGTACCCTTTGTAACCATGTAATTTGGACCCAGGTTGGTCACCATGCAAAGGAAGAAAATGTAAAAAATCCATCCTGTGGCTATTTTTTGTGTGGGTTTTTTTTTTTACTCCTGCAAAGCTTCAGGGCCTAGGATCACAGGGTCGACTATGGGCCTGTGGCAGCCCACCAGCCTAAAGTGATCGAAGCTGAGGCAGGGTTGCCATGAAGTGAGTTCAAATCCTTTGATTAGCAAAAACAAAAAAAATCCTAAAAACTAATAAAGCACCCTAGTTCAGAATTCGCACCATTTTTCTGCCACAGCTCGGATTCCAACTCAGGTCTAGGTAACACTATAGCACTGTGGGGGAAGGGGAAGCTAACCATCCTTGAAGACTACAAGGTCAGGCCTGCTCCCAGGGACTAAATTGAAGCCCCAGCACTGGCAAAAATCATATGCCCATCTATTTTAAACAAAGGATCTCTATTCACATACATTTGTTCAGTACAATTATTCTTTTTATTGTGTGTCTTAGTCATGGATGTATTTTTTTATTGAGCATGATGACAGATATAATTGTGCTAGCATGGATGACAATCTATTCCCATGTCTATAGAGTTGCTTAAGCCTTCTCCATCCTAGCTGAGACCCAGAACTCTCATAGACAGGAAACAGGTGGACGGATTGGATTCTCACACCTGCATTCCTCTTTTGGCAGTGTTGGGATTTGAACTCAGAGCCTAGCAGGTTCAATTGGAGAAAGGGTCAAGGTGAGGACACCATGATGTGAGCTTCTAAGGAACTAGGCTGTTCCCAGGACCTGAGATTGAGCCCTGGGGGTAGGGCAGGTGGAGAGCACAATAGTCATCCATTCATAAGCTGAAGATAGTATGCATATTTGTTTAGAGTAGGAGAGATGGCAACCTGTGATGGAATCCACTCTACCTTGTGAGTACTGATTCTTGGATCTTTCCCGATGCCTCCATTTCATGACTGTGATGATTATAGTCACGCTTCATCAATTCTTCATTAAAAATAATTGAAACCTCAGGAATCTTGCTTATCATTTCCTACTCACATCCTGCAAGAACTACTCATTCAAGGATGAGATTGATCACATTCCACAACTCTTCCTAGATCTAGAAACAAGTATCCCAGGATCTCACGCCAATCCCTCAATGTAGGGGAGATGACCGAGATTCGACCTCTGGGCCTCTTTGCCTGGGTGGCCTGGGGCTTCCCCAACAGCTGCAGGCCTTCAGCCACTCCAGGTAACCTTCACTCTGTAGGTCACCGGGTTCAGATGCACCATGATCACCGTACAAAGGAAAATGAACGTAAAAGCACCAGGTGGAACTTCCCACCACTTTTTTTGCCCTCACAGCTTTCTTTTTTCCTGCAAGCCCTGGGGTCTTAGGGTTCAAGGATGGGCTGTAGGTCCAGAGGCCACAGCATAGGATGGTTGGAGGTAAGGCATATATATATACATATATGAATATGTATATATACACATTCATATATATATATGAATGTGTACATATATATATATACACATACACACACACACACACACACACACACACACACACACACACACACACACATACACATGAATGAAGCATTCTAGCGCAGAATTCGCACCATTTTACTGCCAGAGCTGAGATTTGAACTCAGGTCTAGGTAACTCTGTTGCACTGTTGGGGAAGGGGAAGCTAACCATCTTTGGAGACTACAAGGTCAGAACTGGTCCCAGGGCCTGAATTGAAGCCCTAGCACTGCCAAAAATCATATGCCCAACTATTTTACACATAGGGTCTCTATTTACATACATGTGTGGAATGCATCATACTTTTTTTTAATTGTGTGTCTTAGCCAGGGATGCATTTTGTATTTTATTGAGCATGATGACAGATATAACTGTGCTGACATGGATGACAACCTATTCCCATGTCCATGGACTTGCCTATGTCTTCTCCATGCTAGCTGAAACTAAGGACTTTCAAAGGACAGGAAAACAGGTGGACCTATGGTTTCTCACATCAGGATTCTGCTTTTGGCAGTGTTGGGATTTGAACTGAGAGCCAAGCAGGCCCAATTGGTGAAAGAGTCAAGGTGAGGACACCAGCATTTGAGCAATTGAGGAGCTAGGCCATTCCTAGGACCTGACAATGAGCCCCAGGGAGGGCCAGGATAGGCATAAATCCATATTTGAAACATAGGATCTGTATTGACATATATGTGTGGGAAGCATCTTGCATTCGGTGCATTTCTTCTCCTTAATTTGTGTCTAATTCATGATGGTATTGTGAATTTTACTGAGTATGGTGACAGATATAACTGTACTGATATGGATGACAACCTGTTCCCATGGTTATAGGATTGCCTATGCTTTCATTCTCCATCCTAGCTGAGACCCAGGGCTTCCACATTAGAGGAAATCAGGTGCAATAACTGGCTTCTGACATCAGGATGAATCTTTTGTCAGGCTTGGGATTTGAACTCAGATCTGGGTAACCCCGTTGCCCTGTGGGGGAAGGGGAAGCTCATCATCCCTGAAGACTAGAATGTGAGGCCTGGTCCAGGACCTGATTTGAAGCCCCAGCACTGGACAAAATAACAAGCCTACCTCTTTTAAACATAGGATCTCTATTTACATACAGGTGTGGTATGCATCTTGCTTTTAATTTTGAGTCTTATTCATGGGTGTATTTTGTATTTTATTGAGTATGGTGGCAGGTATATCTGTGCTGCCATGGATGACAACCTATTCCCATGGCTATAGAGTTGCCTATATAGCATTCTCCATCCTCGATGAGGCCCAGGACCTTCACAGGACAGAAAATCATGTGGATCCATTGGTTTCTCACATCAGGATGAATCTCTTGGCTCTGCTGGGGTTTGAACTCAGAGCTTAGCAGGCAGAATTGGGGAATGGGTCAAGGTGAGCACGTAAGGTGCTAGCCCGTTCACAGGACCTGAGCTCATGCCCCGCGGGAGTCAATATACTCATGAATTCATAATTTAAAGACAGGAGCTATATTTCCGTACATAGGTGGGCGGCATCTTGCATTCAGTGTACTCATTCTCTTGATTTTGTGTCTTATTCATGGATGCAATATGTATTTTACTACGTGTGATAACAGTTATAACTATCCTGACATGGCTGGCAACCAATTCCCATGAGTATAGAGTTGCCTATATGACATACTCCATTCTAGCTGAGACCCAGGACTTTCATAGCATAGGAAAACAGGTGCAACCATTGGCTTCTCATATCAGAATGAATCTTTTGGTAGTGCTGGGATTTGAACTCAAGGCCTAGCAGACTCAAGTGGTGGATGAGTCATGGTGAGCACACGAGCACATGAGCTACTAAGCATCTAGGTCTTTCCTGGGACCTGAGATCAAGCCCCGGTGGGCACTATAGTAGTCATAAATTCAGAATTTAAACAGAGGATCTCTAGTTCCATACATGGGTGGGCGGCATCTTGAGTTCGGTGTAATCATTGTCTTTATCTGGTGTCTTACTCATTGATGTATTGTGTATTTTCTTGAGTATAGGATGACAGATATAACTGTGGTGAACTGGATAACAAGCTATTCTCATTAGTATAGAGTTGCCTATGCATTTTCCATACTAGCTGCGACCCAGAACTTGCACAGCACAGAAGAACAAGTGCAATGAATGGTTTCTCACATCAGGGTGAATTTTTGGAAGTGCTGTGATTCGAACTCGGGGCCTAGGAGGCCCAACTGCCCAATGGGTCCACATGAACAAACCAGTCTGTGAGCCACTAAGGAGCTGGGCTGTTCCCAGGAGCTGAGATCAAGCCCCAGGGAGGCCACAAGAGTCCTCAATGCATCATTGAAATATGGGATGTATATTCACATCTGTGTGTGGACTGTCTCATGAATTGAGCGTAGTTATCCTCTCTATTTTGTATGCCATTCATGGATGTATTACGTATGTTCTTGAGTATATATGACAGGTGTAACTGGGCTGACATGGATGACAACCTTTTCCCATGGCCACAGGGTGACCTATGCATTCTCCATCCTAGCTGAAACCCAGGACTCACACAAGAAAGGAAAACAGGTGCAATGTCTGGCTTCTGACAGGATGAATATTTTGGCACTGCTGGGATCTGAACTTAGCACCTAGCAGGCCCAATAGGCAAATGGGTAAGCACACCAGCCTGTGAGCCACTAAGGAGCTTGGCCATTCCCAGGACCTGAGATCGAGTCCCAGGGGTAAGGCAGGGGAAGCACAATAGTCATCCATTCATAAGCTGAAGGTAGTAAGCAAATAAGTACATATCTGTATAGAGTAGGAGAGATGGTGACCTATGATGGAATCCAATCTACCCTGTGACTACCGATTCTTGGATCTTCCCCATTGCCTCTATTTAATGACTGTGATGATTATGGTCACGCTTCATCAATTCTTCACTAAAAATAATAGATACCCCATGAGTCTTGACTATCATTTCCTACTCGAATCCTCAGGAACTACTCATTCAAGGAAGAGATTGATCTCATTTCACAGCTCTTCCTAGGTCAGGAATTGAGTATCTCAGGAACTCCTGCCATTCCCTCAATGTAGGATGGCTGACCAGGATTCTACCTCGGGGCCTCCGTTGCCCGGTCGTCCTGTGGCTCCCCCGATAGCCAGAAGGCCTGCAGCCACACCAGGTCACCCTCAATCTGCAGTCCACCAGGTTCGGTCTCACCATGGTCAACATTCAAATGAAAATAAACCTAAAAACACCAGGTGGAACTTCCCACCGCTTTTTTCTCCTCCAGCTTTTTATTTTTTCCTACAAACCCTGGGGTCCTAGGATCCGAGGATGGGCTGTGGGTCCAGAGGCTGCAGCCTAGGATGATCAGACCTGAGGCAGAGTTGCCACAACTTGAGTTCAAGCCCCAAGTCTGGCAAAAAAAATATTAAAAAATTGAAAAATTATGAATGAAGCACCCTAGCTAAGAATTTTACTGCCAGAGCTGGGATGTGAATTCAGGTCTGGGGAATTCTGTTGCACTGTGGAGGAAGGAGAAGCTCACTATAGTTGAAGACTACAAAGTCAGGTCTGGCCCCAGGGCCTGAGTTGAAGCCCCAGCTCAGGCAAAAATCATATGCCCACCTATGTTACACATAGGATCTCTATTCACATACATGTGTGGAATGCATCATGTTTTCAGTGTAGTTGTTCTTTTTATTGTGTGTCTTAGTCAGGGATGCAGTTTGTATTTTATTGCATATGATGGCAGATATAACTGTGCTGACATGGATGGCAACCTATTCCCATATTTATAGAGTTTCCTACACCTTCTCCATCCTAGCTGAGACTCAGGACATTCTCGGGACAGGAAAACAGGTGGATCAATGGGCTTCTCACATCAGGATTCATGTTTTGGCAGTTTTGGGATTTGAACTGAGAGCCTAGCAGGCCCAATTGGCAAAAGAGTCAAGGTGAGGACACCGGCCTGTTAGTAACTAAGGAGCTAAGTCATGAATAGGCATAAATTCATAATTGAAACATAGGATATGTATTGACATATATGTGTGGATAGCATCTTACGTTCAGTGCAATCCTTCTCCTTATTTTGTGTCTAATACATGGAGGTATTGTGTTTTTTACTGTGTATGGTGACAGGTATAACTCTGCTGACATATGTATGATGACCTGTTCCCATGGTTATAGGGTTGCCTATGCTTTCATTCTCCATCCTAGCTGAGACCCAGGACTTCCATAGGAGAGGAAAACAGGTGTAAAGACTGGCTTCTGATATCAGGATGAATCTTTTGTCAGGCTTGGGATTTGAACTCAGATCTGGGTAACCCCGTTGCCCTGTGGGGGAAGGGGAAGCTCATCATCCCTGAAGACTAGAATGTGAGGCCTGGTCCAGGGCCTGATTTGAAGCCCCAGCAGTGGACAAAATATCAAGCCTACCTCTTTTAAACATAGGATCTTTATTTATATACAGGTGTGGTATGCATCTTGCTTTCAATGTAGTTATTTTTTAATTTTGAGTTTTATTCATGGATGTATTTTGTATTTTATTTAGTATGGTGTCAGGTATATCTGTGCTGCCATGGATGACAACCTATTCCCATGGCTATGGAATTGCTTATATAGCATTCTCCATCCTTGATGAGGCCCAGGGCTTTCACAGGACAGGAAAACAGCTGTAAGGATTAGTTTCTCACATCGGGATGAACCTTTTGGCATTGCTGGGAGTTGAACTCCAGGCCTAGCAGGCCTAACTTTCTAATGGGTCCATATGAGCACACCAGCCTTTGAGCTATTAAGTATCTAGGCCCTACCCAGGACCTGATATTGAGCTCCGGGGTGGGGTTTGTGCACCATATTCATCCATTCAAAAGCTGAAGCTAGTAAGCTAATAAATACCTACTTGTATAGAGAAGATGTGGCAAGCTTTGTTGGAATTCTATCTACCATGTGACTACCAATTCTTGGATCTTTCCCAATGCCTCGATTTCCTGAATGTAATTATTATTGTCACATTTCGTGAAGTCTTAATGAAAAATAATTGTTGTGCCAGAGGTCTTGCCTATCATTTCCTATGTGAATCATGCATGAACTTCTCAACTCTTTCGTAGGCCTGAATTCAAGCACCAGCCAGAAAAAATGTAACATTTATAGACATTTTAAATATGTGATTTATATTTACATCTATATATTCAGTCTGTATCGTGTTTGTTGGAGTGATATATTATTATTGATTGATTGAATTAACATTTATTTTATGGACTGTGAGTATGCCTATATCATTTATTACATTTATTCCAATCTATTCCGTAACATGTAGCTTTGCACACATATTATGTACACCATACCTGACACCCAGCATTTGCACAGAAATGGAAAACAGGTGTCTCACTTGGAATCTTACTCCGAGATGAAATTTTTGGCAATGCTGGTACCTGAACTGAGGGCCTAGAAGTCCCAATTCATGAATGGGTGAGTATCAGCATGGCAGCCTCTAGCACATTCAGCTGCCAAATGGATCCCAGGACCTAGGGTGGAGCCACAGGTTTGGCCAAAATAGCAGTACCCTTCTATGCAGATGATGGCTTACAGATAAATATATATTTAGATATTTTGATACTGCCAGTGTTGTCTATGTGGAATTAAATGACATATACTATGTTCATACAGATTCTCAGGTCTTTAGTGAGGACTCCATTTAATGAATAGTATTCTTTTAATGCAAAATAAACTATGAATTAAAATCAATCTGTGTTCTGTGATTATTGGGTCTAAATTTATACTAGACTGATTGATGAACTACTCATCCAACCATGACATTGATCACATTTCTCTGGTGTTCCTATTGACAGGCAATAGTTTCTTAGGCTCTCCAGCCCTTTGAAAGTAGAATGACTGGGATTCAAACTCAGGGCCTAGGTGTTCAGGTTGGCCTATGGCTTCACTGACAGCCTGTCAGCCTTCAGCAATGCCAGATGACCTACAGGTTGCAGCAGTGTTATTTGGACCCAGGATGGTCACCATGCAAGGAAGGAAAACCAAGGAACTGCCATCTGTGGGTGGTTCCTGGATTTTTTTGGTGGCGTTTTTATTTTGTTTTCCTGTCAGCCCCCGAGGACTAGTATCCCAGGATGGGCTGTGTGTCCATAGGCTGCACCATCCCAGCCTAGGGTGATGTTAGCTGAGGCAGAGTTGCCATGATATCAGTTCAAGCCTCATGCTGGGCTAAAAAAAAAATTAATTAAATAAATAATTTAAAAATATTACAAATAGCCTGGCACCAGCTATGGTTCATGCCTGTAACCTTAGCAATTCAGGACACTGAGATCTGGACATCACAGTTCAAAGCCCCCGGGCAGGAAAGTCTGTGAGACACTTTTCTCCAATAAACCAATAGAAAACCAGAAGTGGTGCTGTGGCTCAAGCATTATAGCGCTCGCCTTGAGATGAAGACCACAAGAACAGCTCTCAAGGCCAGAGTTCAAGTCCCATGATTTTATATATATATATATATATATATATATATATATATATATATATATATATATACACATACATATATACATACATACATATATACATACATACATATATACATACATACAATACTAATGAAGCTCCCTGGCTTGGAATTTGTGCCCTTTTTTTCTGCCAGGCCTGGGAATTGAACTCAGAGTCTGGGTAACTCTAATTCACTGGGGGTGGGGGGGGACGGGGAAACTCACCCTCTTGGAAGACAAACAATTCAGGCCTGTTCCCTAGGCCTGAATTCAATCCCCAGCACTGTTAATGTAATATTCATCCACATTTGAAATAATGATTAATATCTACATACTTATGTTTATTGCAATTTTCTTTGAGTGTATTTATTTTATTTTTTGTATTATTCATTCATTATTTATTGACTATTATTACACTTATAACATGTATTAAATTGATTACATCTCATGAGAACTATAGAGATTTGCATATGTATTATATATCTTACTTCAGACCCAGGACATTCATTGAAATTCTATAGTAGATCATCCCATGCTTAGAAAAACAGAAAGAATACATCAACCAAATGAATTTATCCCTAGGCACGGCAGTGGCTCACATCTGTAATCCCAACTACTCAGGAGGTGAGAACTAGAAGACGAAGTTTCAAAGCCAATCCCAGCAGCAAAGCCTGAGAGATATCATCTCTAATTAACTGGCAAAAAGCCAGTCTACAGGTATGCCTGAAGTGGTAGAAAATCAGCTACAAACAAACAAGCCAAGAAAGAGCAAGCTGAGTTCAAGTGCGGGGAGATGGGGGTATGGGGATAAGGGGAGAGAAATCCTCCAAAAACAGAGAACAAAACAACAGTACACAAATCCCACCTAAATTTATGGTACCAACAAACTGAAAAAAATATCAAGCTTGTGCATTTGTATAATTTTACATGAGCACATATGTTCTTAGGTATACTTCAAAGCTATGTTTTAATAATGTGTATATATAAATTAATAATGTATATATATAAATAAACTAAGAAACTAGCCAATGAAAAAATACTTCTGAATTAGTGCCTTAACCATGGCATTATAAATTATTTGTACAAAAGTATGTTCGAAGTTTCTTTTTTTAGAATCAATCTTAAAATGTTTGTTCATGCACCAGGCATCAGTGGCTCACACCTATAATCCTAGTTACTCAGGAGACTGAGATCTGAGGATGGCGGTTCAAGGCAAGCCTGGGCAGGAAAGTCCAGGAGACTCTTACTTCCAATAAACCTCTAGAAAACCAGAAGTGGCAATGTGGCTCACGTTGTAAAGTGCTCGCAAAGAGCTGAAGAGCGCAGGGATAATGCCCAATCCCAGAGTTCAAGCCCCACCACTTACAAAAAAAAAAGGAAAGAAGTTTGTTCATACAAAATTGTAACATTCTGAGCTTTAGGAAACTTTTCTTCCAGAGTCTTATGTTCTTTAGGCAACTATTCCACTGCTGAGCTACATCTTAGTACCAATGTTTTTGTTTTTCATTTTATAATCCAGTTTATTCCCAAAATGCTTACAAGTACTTACTGTCCTCACAGAAGTGAGTGTTTATTCAGAAACTCAACCTTTGGTGGTATGAGGACTCCCCTCTTCTATTTCGTGGTAGGCACTGAGGAAAACTCACAGGACACAATTGCAGACATTTTATAATTATAAAAATAACTCTAAATAGAAATAAGATCAACTGCCGGGCATGGGTGGCTCACGCCTATAATCCTAGCTACTCAGGAGGCTGAGATTTGAAGAAGGCGACTCAAGGCCAGCCAGGGAGGAAAGTCTGAGACTCTTACCTCCAATAAACCTCTAGAAAACTGGAAGTGGTGCTGTGGCTCAAGTGCTTGAGAGCTTACCTTGAGCTGAAGAGCACAGGGACAGCACCAAGCCCAGAGTTCAAGCCCCACGACCGACAAAAAAAAAGAAAAAAGAAGAAATAACATCAACTGTCCCAACTTTCTAGGGAGAAATAATATCCTCATTTTCATTCTCACTCTTTATGGCAGATGGTCAAAAACACCAATGTGCTATGCTGAAATGTAAAAGTTTAAACCTCTTTTTTGAAAAACTCTCATGTTATAAAATCAAATGTTTCAAATAAAGGCAAAGTGAACTTTAAAAAAATATTAAAAATGCTAATGAATCCCCTTGGCTTGGAATGTGCGATTTTTTGTCTGCAAGGCCTTGGATTTGAACTTAGGGACTGGGTAACTATGTTGCACTGTGGGGGAAGAGGAAGCTCAGTATGCTTGAAGACCAGAAATTCAGGCCTGTTTCCTAGGCCTGAATTCATGCTCCAGTCACACACCTTATATATATTTTAAAAATAGGATTGAACTTCCATAGAGATGTTCAGTCTATATCATGTTTGGTGTGGTTATTCATTGTATTTGTTGTTTTGTTCATTTATTTACCCTTTATTTTACCGACTGTGAGGACACCTAAACATACTATCACATAGCAGCTAGATTTGTAGACTTGTTCTCCATCATGCTTGACACCCAGAACTCTCCCAGAAAAGGAAAACAGGTGTCACACTTGGCTTCTTACTGCACGATGAAATTCTTGGCAGGTGCTGAGATCAAGCCCCAGAGGTGCCCAAAATAGCCATAAATGGATAGGCAGGTGGTAGTATGCCAATAAATGCGTATTAGTAGAGAGTGCCAGAGCCATGTATCTAGTATTCAATGATATCTACTATGTTCCTACGAAGTCTTAGGCATTTAGAGAGCCTAGATATTATAGAGAAAGAACATACAACCATCCAAGAAAAGTCCAAGAAATGTGATAGATCTATTCAACATTTGGAAGACACCATCAGAAGGCCTAATCTGAGAATAATGTAGAGGAGCACCTAGAAACAGAAGTTAATGGTCTAGGAAATTTATTTAACAGGATCCTAGCAGAGAACTTCCCAAACATGCAAAAGGATAAGCCTATTCAGATACAAGAAGCTTTTAGAACTCCAAATAGACCAGACCAGAACAGGACAACCCAGCATCACATTATAATCCTCACAGGAACAATTCATACCAAGGAAAAGAACCTTAAAGCTGTCAAGGAGAAAAGATCAATCACCTATAAAGGGAAACCAGTTAGAATCACCTCAGATTTCTCAGCAGTGACAATCAAAGCAAGAAGAGCCTGGAATGATGTATGCCATGTCATAAAGACAAACAACAATCGATCAAAAAAACTGTACACAGCTAAACTCTTCTTCATAAATGAAGGTCAAATAAAAAACTTCCATAGCAAAGAAAAAGTGAAACACTATATCTCCACCAAACAAGCCCTACAAAAGATTCTTAGAGATGTCCTACACATAGAAAACCAACAAGACCTCAAAAAAGGCCAAGAAACCGTATCCAAACTGAGAATCCAAGAACCATAGAAGGAATCCCATTGCCACAGCCCCCAAGAAGGTGGATAAAATAGCAGGAACTCCCAAATACTTCTCAGTTCTATCTCTCAACATTAACGGACCTAACTCTCCAATTAAGAGACATAGACTGTCTAATCGGATTAAAAAGCAAGAACCTTCTATCTGCTGCCTTCAGTAGTCACATCTTGCCCATAAAAACAAACACAATTTCAATGTGAAAGGCTGGAAGAAAATCTACCAAGCAAACGGTCCCCATAAACAGGCACGAGTTGCAATCCTAATATCAGATAAAATAGAACCTCAAACTGGTTGCAATGCTTGATAAGAAATGTACGCATTATCCTGCCCATGAAATTGTAACCCCTCTGTACAGTATGTTCACAAAGATAAAATAAAATATAAAAAAATAAATAAATAAAATATAAAAATATAAAAAATAGACCTCAAACTAAAATTATTTACAAGGGATAAAGATGGTCGCTACATACTAATTAAGGGAGCTCTCTTTCAGGAGGATATTACAATTCTAAATATCTATTCACCAAACAACAGAGCACCAAAATTTATACAAGAAACCCAACTTTCCCTCAAATCCCACATAGATCCAAAGACATTAATTGTTGGGGATAGATAGATCAACTAGATAGATCAACTTGGCAAAAACTCAACAAAGAACCTGCATATCTAAACAACTGCATAGATCAACTAGATTTAACAGACATCTATCGAAGATTTCACCCAGCAGCATCAGAATACACGTTTTTCTCAGGAGCATATGGAATATTTTCCAAAATAGACCACATTTTAGGCCACAAAGCAAACTTGTCCAAATTCAGATACATTGAAGTTATGCCTTGCATTCTCTCAGACCACAAGGGATTAAAAGTAGGAGTCAACACCAAAAGCAACTAAAGAAAGTCATGTAACACATGGAGGCTGAACAACACACTGCTGAATCATGAGTGCATCATCGAAGAGATTAGAAATGAAATTCAAATGTTCATGATATTCAACAAAAATGAGCACACAAATTACCAGCTCCTCTGGGACACAGCAAAGGCAGTAGTCAGAGGCAAGTTTATAGCTCTGAGTTCCTACATCAACAAATTGGAGAGATCTTAAACCAACAATTTAATGAGACATCTGAGCCTCCTTGAAAAAGAGCAGCAGGATAAACCCCTACCCAATGGACAGAAAGAAATAATTAAAATTAAATCTGAAATAAATGAATTAGAATCCAAAAAAAGCCATAGAAAGAATCAACAAAACATTGGTTCTTCGCAAAAATTAACAAAATTGACAGACCCTTACAAATCTTATCAGAAAAAAAGAACTCACCCAAATAAATAAACTCAGAGATGAGAATGGAAACATTACCAGAGAAACAACCAAGATTCAGAACACTATAAGGAAATACTTCTCAAAACTTTTTGCTAATAAGATTGAGAACTTGGCAGCAATGGACCTTTTCCTAGCAAATACTGACATACCAAAACTAAACCAAGATAAGTTAAATCACCTTAACAGGCCCATATCAAGCATTGAAATATAAACAGTAATAAGAGATCTCCCATCTAAGAAAAGCCTAGGTCCAGATGGTTTCACAGCAGAATTCTACAAGGTCTTCAAAGCAGAGCTCACACTAATACCCCTCCAACTCTTCAATGAAATTGAAAGAGAAAGTTCACTACCGAACGCATTCTATGAAGTCATCATAACTCTCATCCCAAAACCAGGCAGGGTCTTATCAAAGAAAGAGAACCATAGACCTATTTCTTAGGTGAACATTCATGAAAAACTTCTCAACAAAATTTTGGCCAATCAACTTCAACAATTCATCCAAAAAATCACACACCCAGATCAAACAGGATTCATTTCAGGGATGCAAATCTGGTTCAATATACGCAAATCAATTAGTATAATTCATCACATCAACAGGAGCAGGGATAAGAACCACATGGTTATCTCAATAGATGCAGAAAAAGCATTTGACAAGATCCAACACCCTTTTATGATGAAGGTTCTGGAAATATTAGGAATCCATGGAACATTCCTCAATACAATAAAGACTGTATATGACAAACCAACAGCCAGCATTCTATTTGATGGTGAAAAACTAAAACTATTTCCTCTTAACTCAGGAATGAGACAAGGACATCCACTCTCTCCACTTCTCTTCAATCTAGTATTAGAATGCCTAGCTACAGCAATAAGACAAGATGCAGACATAAAGGGGATCCAAAGAGGGAAAGAAGAAATAAAACTCTCCCTCTTTGCAGATGACATGATCTTGTATTTAAAGAATCCCACAGACCCCACTCCCAAATTACTCAAGCTGATTCAAAACTTTGGCAAAGTAGCAGGGTATAAAATTAACCCTCAAAAATGGCTTTTCCGTATGCCAACAATGAGAAAAGTATGGCTGAAATTAGGAAAGCAACTCCATTCGTATTAGCCCCACAAAAAATAAAATACCTAGAAATTAACTTAACCAAAGAAGTGAAGGACATCTATGATGAAAACTTTGAAAACCTGAAAAAGGAAATCAAAACAGAACTTAGGAAGTGGCAAAAACTTCCATGCTCCTGGATTTGAAAGAACAAGATCATGAAAATGGCCATACTTCCGAGGGCTATCTCCAAATTCAATGCAATACCTATCAATATTCCAATCTCATTCTTCAAGGAATTAGAAGAGGCAATCCAAAAATATATGTGGTACAGTAAAAGACCCCGAATAGCAAAAACAATCCTCAACAGAAAGAACAGGACTGGAGGAATATCAATACCAAATTTCAAACTCTACTACAAAGCCATATTAATCAAAACAGCATTGTACTGGCACAAGAACAGACCTCAGGACCAATGGAACTGAATTGAAAACCCAGAAATGAACATATAGACCTATAGCCAACTAATCTTCGATAACAGAGCTCAAAAAATAGAATGGAAGAAAGACAGCCTCTTAAGTATATGGTGCTGGCAAAATTGGTTAACTACTTGTAGAAAATGAAAGCTAGATTCTTATATATCATTCTGCACCAGAATAAACTCCAAATGGATCAAAGACCTTGGAGTCAAAGTGGACAATCTGAAAACATTACAGGATGGAATAGGAAAAACCCTAGGTCTCCTTGGCACAGGGCGAAATTTTCTTAATAGAGACCCAGAAACACTACAAATCAAAGAAAAAGGTTGAACAAATGGGATTGCAAAAAATTGCAGAGCTTCTGCATGGCCAAGCACATAGCTAGCACGATTAATAAAGCCCACAGATTGACAGAAGATCTTCACTAGCCATACAATGGACAAGGGTCTCATATCTAAAATATACCTGGAACTCAAAAAATTAAATCCCCCAATAACAAATCTCCAAAGAAACAACTGCACAATAAATATGTGGGCTAAAGACTTACAGAGAAACTTCTCCGAAGAGGAAAGAAGGATTGCCAATAGACACATGAAGAAATGCTCTACCTCTCTAGCCATAAAAGAAATTCAAATCAAAACAACATAGACATACAACCTCACCCCAGTTAGAATGGCAATAATCAAGAACTCTAATAACAACAGATGCTTGAGGAGATGTGGAGAGAAGTGAACATTACTACATTGTTGGTGGGAGTGTAAACTTGTTCAACCACTTTGGAAAGCAATATGGAGGTTCCTTAAAAGACTCCACATAGAGCTCCCCTATTTCCCAGCAATCCTACTTTTGGGCATTTACCCAAATGATCACAAACAAGACCACACTAAAGCTACCAGCACGACTATGTTTATTATTGCAGCATTATTTACCATAGCTAAGATATGGAACCAACCCAGATGCCTCTCAGTAGATGAATGGATCAAGAAAATGTAGTATATATACACAATGGAATTCTATGCCTCCATCAGAAAGAATGACATTACTCCATTTGTTAGGAAATGGAAAGGCTTGGAAATAATTATATTAAGTTTACTTGCTAGATT
This sequence comes from Dipodomys ordii, assembly GCF_000151885.1. Classification (NCBI taxonomy): domain Eukaryota; kingdom Metazoa; phylum Chordata; class Mammalia; order Rodentia; family Heteromyidae; genus Dipodomys; species Dipodomys ordii. Next base: position 62,118 of record NW_012283731.1, read on the forward strand.
GGTAGTTAAATAAATGATATTATTGTTAATATGACTTTTAATGCAATTTCAGGGAACTCTCCTGTCTCTGACCTCGTAACACTTGTATTTTGGGATTTGTCTCTGGACATCTAGGATTTAGCAGGACTCAAAATAAACCAAGATCTTGCCCATGTAGTTGTAATTCCTTTGTGTGGTATTCTCACAGTTATAAAAAAATAAAATAAGCTGAGAGTATTTGAATTCTACTATTAAGGTTTAATGATAGATCTCTACTGATCTTTCTCTTAAGTGTGTTGGAGAAACCAAAGCAGAAATTAACTTGGACTTTTGTGGTGGATGTAAATGTCTTAACTACCATTTCTGGTAGTAGGTACCATTAAATTTCAATTAGCCATCACAGGCTCAAGCCTGTAATCCTAGTTGCTCAGGAGGCTGAGATCTGAGGATCGTTATTCAAAGCCAGCTCGGATAAGAAAATCCATGGGACTTTAACTCCAGTTGACTGCCAAAAAGACTAGAAGTGGAGATGTGTCTCAAGTGGTAGAGTGCTAGCCTTGAGAGACAAAGCCCAGGTTCTGAGTTCAAGCCTAGATACTGACCACCAATTAACAAATTCAGAGGTTCCACTGTGAGTGCTATATTCTTTTAGATACTGAAGTATTTTTTTTCGCATAGTCTTTCAAACATCAGCATCTCTAATGGAGAATCATTCTAGATTCTTCTTTTCCACTTGAAATATTGTTATTCTCCAGGAGTAGAGTGGCCAAGAGGCTTGCAGATCAAGAGCTCAGACATTAAATTGGCTAAAAAGAGATAAAATTAAAATTTATTCCTTGGTTGCAAATACCACATTTTTGGTATGTATTTGCTAGCCCTGGCACTTGAACTGAGGACCTGGGTGCTGTTCCTGAGCTTTTGTGTCCAAGACTATTGCTCTACCACTTGAATCACAACTCTACTTCAGGCTTATTGGTGGTTAATTGGAGATAAAAGTCTCACAGACATTCTGGACCTGGGTGGCTTCAAACTAGAACGCTGAGTAGCCAGGATTACAGGTATATGCCACCAGCATCTGGCTCAAATACCACCTATAATGTTAAAAGTCAAGGATATCTGTTAACATCTATCTCTGACAGATGTACAATGTTTTACTCCTCACTGAATGAATGTTCCTTTGAACAGTATTGCATCAAATGGAGTGGACTCAAGTTAGGTCTTGAACACCAACAATCTGGTTTGTTGGAAGTGGCCTTGTTTTTCTACACCTTTGTTTTATCATTGGAAGACAAAATAGGTACTGGTAACTTACTAGCATTTGCTTATGTGCCTTAAACAACTTTGGATTTAGTAAGTACTCTGTGTGTGTGTGTGTGTGTGTGTGTGTGTGTGTGTGTGTGTGGTATGTGCTGGATACTGGGGCTTGAACTTATGGCCTTTGCATTCTTGCTTGGCTGATTTTTCCTACAGTAAGTAGTTTTTCTCAACAGATTTAAATTAACTTATCAAGAAATGCTGACATGCTGCTTTAGAATATTATTCTCATTTAGTCTTGAATTCCTGACAATGTCACAAGCTTGGTAAAGAAGAAAAATATACTGTTAGAATCAAAGATGACATATATCATAGTGATAAACAAAAGCAAAAACAGACAATTGTCATATTTATTAGTATTTTAGTGAAAATAGTAGGATTGGTATATTGTTCATTTTAGTATTTTTAATTTTCATGTGCCAGTACTGGGGCTTGAACGCATGGCCTGAGCACTATCTTTTAACTTTTGCATTCAAGGCTGATACTCTACCACTTGTGCCATAGCTCCAATTCTGGTTTTGCTGGTTTATTGAAGATGAGTCTCACAGAGTTTTCAGGCTGGGCTGGATTTTAACCACAATCCTCAGATATCAATATTCCAAGTAGCCAGGATTACAGGTGTTTGACCATGTTATTATATTTTTTAACTCTGTACATACTTAAAATTAGACTCAAAGAATATGGGTGGAAGAACTTAAAGCCATGAATTGATGGGAAGAAATAAAACAGGTTGTTATATTCAAGGAAGAAAAATGGAGGAAAGAGGAAACAAAATTGATAGCACAAAGACAAATTTTCCTATTTCAATATTTTATAATAAGCAGGTTCCTGAAACCATGAATATAATTATCTTGGTTGGAAATCCTGTGCTAGAGTAAACAGAAATTTGAGCACGTCAACTTATTACTTAATCAAACACAGTGGGTGGCAGTGTGAAGGCAAAATTAAAATGTTCACTAAGATAATGTGAAGCTGGCACTGGTGGCTCACACCTGTCATCCTAACTACTCAGGAGGCTGAGGTATGAGGAACCTAGTTTG